>NW_026738148.1:0-24158 GCF_949786415.1 Peromyscus eremicus
GAACAGTAGCTTCTCTTCAGTCCAATACACTGTACTTGCTGGGAACAGACGCGAGTGCTATTTGCACTGTGTATGGCAATGGGAGCGCAATAGTGACTCTTCTTAGCAGAAAACAACTCTTGCTCGTAGGACCAGAATCTGCATGGGATTCAACTCCGTTTAGGACTGGGAAACAAACGCTAGCTCGCCTTGCAAGACACACACTCTGCTTTTGAGAAAACAGCACTCTTCTACTCTCCTGTGTTTCCTATAGGGCCAGAACAGTGAGCTTGCTCAGAACAAAAGAACTGTGCTTCCTACACACACGGGGCATATCTAGTTCAACTCTGCTTAGGAAACTGACCAGAACAGTAGCTTCTCTTCAGTCCAATACACTGTACTTGCTGGGAACAGACGCGAGTGCTATTTGCACTGTGTATGGCAATGGGAGCGCAATAGTGACTCTTCTAAGCAGAAAACAACTCTTGCTCGTAGGACCAGAAACTGCATGGGATTCAACTCCGTTTAGGACTGGGAAACAAACGCTAGCTCGCCTTGCAAGAAACACACTCTGCTTTTGAGAAAACAGCACTCTTCTACTCTCCTGTGTTTCCTATAGGGCCAGAACAGTGAGCCTTGCTCAGAACAAAAGAACTGTGCTTCCTACACACACGGGGCATATCTAGTTCAACTCTGCTTAGGAAACTGACCAGAACAGTAGCTTCTCTTCAGTCCAATACACTGTACTTGCTGGGAACAGACGCGAGTGCTATTTGCACTGTGTATGGCAATGGGAGCGCAATAGTGACTCTTCTTAGCAGAAAACAACTCTTGCTCGTAGGACCACAAACTGCATGGGATTCAACTCCGTTTAGGACTGGGAAACAAACGCTAGCTCGCCTTGCAAGAAACACACTCTGCTTTTGAGAAAACAGCACTCTTCTACTCTCCTGTGTTTCCTATAGGGCCAGAACAGTGAGCTTGCTCAGAACAAAACAACTGTGCTTCCTACACACACGGAGCATATCTAGTTCAACTCTGCTTAGGAAACTGACCAGAACAGTAGCTTCTCTTCAGTCCAATACACTGTACTTGCTGGGAACAGACGCGAGTGCTATTTGCACTGTGTATGGCAATGGGAGCGCAATAGTGACTCTTCTTAGCAGAAAACAACTCTTGCTCGTAGGACCACAAACTGCATGGGATTCAACTCCCGTTTAGGACTGGGAAACAAACGCTAGCTCTCCTTGCAAGAAACACACTCTGCTTTTGAGAAAACAGCACTCTTCTACTCTCCTGTGTTTCCTATAGGGCCAGAACAGTGAGCTTGGTCAGAACAAAAGAACTGTGCTTCCTACACACACGGGGCATATCTAGTTCAACTCTGCTTAGGAAACTGACCAGAACAGTAGCTTCTCTTCAGTCCAATACACTGTACTTGCTGGGAACAGACGCGAGTGCTATTTGCACTGTGTATGGCAATGGGAGCGCAATAGTGACTCTTCTAAGCAGAAAACAACTCTTGCTCGTAGGACCAGAAACTGCATGGGATTCAACTCTGTTTAGGACTGGGAAACAAACGCTAGCTCGCCTTGCAAGAAACACACTCTGCTTTTGAGAAAACAGCACTCTTCTACTCTCCTGTGTTTCCTATAGGGCCAGAACAGTGAGCTTGCTCAGAACAAAAGAACTGTGCTTCCTACACACACGGGGCATATCTAGTTCAACTCTGCTTAGGAAACTGACCAGAACAGTAGCTTCTCTTCAGTCCAATACACTGTACTTGCTGGGAACAGACGCGAGTGCTATTTGCACTGTGTATGGCAATGGGAGCGCAATAGTGACTCTTCTTAGCAGAAAACAACTCTTGCTCGTAGGACCAGAATCTGCATGGGATTCAACTCCGTTTAGGACTGGGAAACAAACGCTAGCTCGCCTTGCAAGACACACACTCTGCTTTTGAGAAAACAGCACTCTTCTACTCTCCTGTGTTTCCTATAGGGCCAGAACAGTGAGCTTGCTCAGAACAAAAGAACTGTGCTTCCTACACACACGGGGCATATCTAGTTCAACTCTGCTTAGGAAACTGACCAGAACAGTAGCTTCTCTTCAGTCCAATACACTGTACTTGCTGGGAACAGACGCGAGTGCTATTTGCACTGTGTATGGCAATGGGAGCGCAATAGTGACTCTTCTAAGCAGAAAAAAACTCTTGCTCGTAGGACCAGAAACTGCATGGGATTCAACTCCGTTTAGGACTGGGAAACAAACGCTAGCTCGCCTTGCAAGAAACACACTCTGCTTTTGAGAAAACAGCACTCTTCTACTCTCCTGTGTTTCCTATAGGGCCAGAACAGTGAGCTTGCTCAGAACAAAAGAACTGTGCTTCCTACACACACGGGGCATATCTAGTTCAACTCTGCTTAGGAAACTGACCAGAACAGTAGCTTCTCTTCAGTCCAATACACTGTACTTGCTGGGAACAGACGCGAGTGCTATTTGCACTGTGTATGGCAATGGGAGCGCAATAGTGACTCTTCTTAGCTGAAAACAACTCTTGCTCGTAGGACCAGAAACTGCATGGGATTCAACTCCGTTTAGGACTGGGAAACAAACGCTAGCTCGCCTTGCAAGAAACACACTCTGCTTTTGAGAAAACAGCACTCTTCTACTCTCCTGTGTTTCCTATAGGGCCAGAACAGTGAGCTTGCTCAGAACAAAAGAACTGTGCTTCCTACACACACGGGGCATATCTAGTTCAACTCTGCTTAGGAAACTGACCAGAACAGTAGCTTCTCTTCAGTCCAATACACTGTACTTGCTGGGAACAGACGCGAGTGCTATTTGCACTGTGTATGGCAATGGGAGCGCAATAGTGACTCTTCTTAGCAGAAAACAACTCTTGCTCGTAGGACCACAAACTGCATGGGATTCAACTCCGTTTAGGACTGGGAAACAAACGCTAGCTCGCCTTGCAAGAAACACACTCTGCTTTTGAGAAAACAGCACTCTTCTACTCTCCTGTGTTTCCTATAGGGCCAGAACAGTGAGCTTGCTCAGAACAAAAGAACTGTGCTTCCTACACACACGGGGCATATCTAGTTCAACTCTGCTTAGGAAACTGACCAGAACAGTAGCTTCTCTTCAGTCCAATACACTGTACTTGCTGGGAACAGACGCGAGTGCTATTTGCACTGTGTATGGCAATGGGAGCGCAATAGTGACTCTTCTTAGCAGAAAACAACTCTTGCTCGTAGGACCACAAACTGCATGGGATTCAACTCCGTTTAGGACTGGGAAACAAACGCTAGCTCGCCTTGCAAGAAACACACTCTGCTTTTGAGAAAACAGCACTCTTCTACTCTCCTGTGTTTCCTATAGGGCCAGAACAGTGAGCTTGCTCAGAACAAAAGAACTGTGCTTCCTACACACACGGGGCATATCTAGTTCAACTCTGCTTAGGAAACTGACCAGCAACGTAGCTTCTCTTCAGTCCAATACACTGTACTTGCTGGGAACAGACGCGAGTGCTATTTGCACTGTGTATGGCAATGGGAGCGCAATAGTGACTCTTCTAAGCAGAAAACAACTCTTGCTCGTAGGACCAGAAACTGCATGGGATTCAACTCTGTTTAGGACTGGGAAACAAACGCTAGCTCGCCTTGCAAGAAACACACTCTGCTTTTGAGAAAACAGCACTCTTCTACTCTCCTGTGTTTCCTATAGGGCCAGAACAGTGAGCTTGCTCAGAACAAAAGAACTGTGCTTCCTACACACACGGGGCATATCTAGTTCAACTCTGCTTAGGAAACTGACCAGAACAGTAGCTTCTCTTCAGTCCAATACACTGTACTTGCTGGGAACAGACGCGAGTGCTATTTGCACTGTGTATGGCAATGGGAACGCAATAGTGACTCTTCTTAGCAGAAAACAACTCTTGCTCGTAGGACCAGAATCTGCATGGGATTCAACTCCGTTTAGGACTGGGAAACAAACGCTAGCTCGCCTTGCAAGACACACACTCTGCTTTTGAGAAAACAGCACTCTTCTACTCTCCTGTGTTTCCTATAGGGCCAGAACAGTGAGCTTGCTCAGAACAAAAGAACTGTGCTTCCTACACACACGGGGCATATCTAGTTCAACTCTGCTTAGGAAACTGACCAGAACAGTAGCTTCTCTTCAGTCCAATACACTGTACTTGCTGGGAACAGACGCGAGTGCTATTTGCACTGTGTATGGCAATGGGAGCGCAATAGTGACTCTTCTAAGCAGAAAACAACTCTTGCTCGTAGGACCAGAAACTGCATGGGATTCAACTCCGTTTAGGACTGGGAAACAAACGCTAGCTCGCCTTGCAAGAAACACACTCTGCTTTTGAGAAAACAGCACTCTTCTACTCTCCTGTGTTTCCTATAGGGCCAGAACAGTGAGCTTGCTCAGAACAAAAGAACTGTGCTTCCTACACACACGGGGCATATCTAGTTCAACTCTGCTTAGGAAACTGACCAGAACAGTAGCTTCTCTTCAGTCCAATACACTGTACTTGCTGGGAACAGACGCGAGTGCTATTTGCACTGTGTATGGCAATGGGAGCGCAATAGTGACTTTTCTTAGCTGAAAACAACTCTTGCTCGTAGGACCAGAAACTGCATGGGATTCAACTCCGTTTAGGACTGGGAAACAAACGCTAGCTCGCCTTGCAAGAAACACACTCTGCTTTTGAGAAAACAGCACTCTTCTACTCTCCCTGTGTTTCCTATAGGGCCAGAACAGTGAGCTTGCTCAGAACAAAAGAACTGTGCTTCCTACACACACGGGGCATATCTAGTTCAACTCTGCTTAGGAAACTGACCAGAACAGTAGCTTCTCTTCAGTCCAATACACTGTACTTGCTGGGAACAGACGCGAGTGCTATTTGCACTGTGTATGGCAATGGGAGCGCAATAGTGACTCTTCTTAGCAGAAAACAACTCTTGCTCGTAGGACCACAAACTGCATGGGATTCAACTCCCTTTAGGACTGGGAAACAAACGCTAGCTCGCCTTGCAAGAAACACACTCTGCTTTTGAGAAAACAGCACTCTTCTACTCTCCTGTGTTTCCTATAGGGCCAGAACAGTGAGCTTGCTCAGAACAAAACAACTGTGCTTCCTACACACACGGAGCATATCTAGTTCAACTCTGCTTAGGAAACTGACCAGAACAGTAGCTTCTCTTCAGTCCAATACACTGTACTTGCTGGGAACAGACGCGAGTGCTATTTGCACTGTGTATGGCAATGGGAGCGCAATAGTGACTCTTCTTAGCAGAAAACAACTCTTGCTCGTAGGACCACAAACTGCATGGGATTCAACTCCGTTTAGGACTGGGAAACAAACGCTAGCTCGCCTTGCAAGAAACACACTCTGCTTTTGAGAAAACAGCACTCTTCTACTCTCCTGTGTTTCCTATAGGGCCAGAACAGTGAGCTTGCTCAGAACAAAAGAACTGTGCTTCCTACACACACGGGGCATATCTAGTTCAACTCTGCTTAGGAAACTGACCAGAACAGTAGCTTCTCTTCAGTCCAATACACTGTACTTGCTGGGAACAGACGCGAGTGCTATTTGCACTGTGTATGGCAATGGGAGCGCAATAGTGACTCTTCTTAGCAGAAAACAACTCTTGCTCGTAGGACCACAAACTGCATGGGATTCAACTCCGTTTAGGACTGGGAAACAAACGCTAGCTGGCCTTGCAAGAAACACACTCTGCTTTTGAGAAAACAGCACTCTTCTACTCTCCTGTGTTTCCTATAGGGCCAGAACAGTGAGCTTGCTCAGAACAAAACAACTGTGCTTCCTACACACACGGAGCATATCTAGTTCAACTCTGCTTAGGAAACTGACCAGAACAGTAGCTTCTCTTCAGTCCAATACACTGTACTTGCTGGGAACAGACGCGAGTGCTATTTGCACTGTGTATGGCAATGGGAGCGCAATAGTGACTCTTCTTAGCAGAAAACAACTCTTGCTCGTAGGACCACAAACTGCATGGGATTCAACTCCGTTTAGGACTGGGAAACAAACGCTAGCTCGCCTTGCAAGAAACACACTCTGCTTTTGAGAAAACAGCACTCTTCTACTCTCCTGTGTTTCCTATAGGGCCAGAACAGTGAGCTTGCTCAGAACAAAAGAACTGTGCTTCCTACACACACGGGGCATATCTAGTTCAACTCTGCTTAGGAAACTGACCAGAACAGTAGCTTCTCTTCAGTCCAATACACTGTACTTGCTGGGAACAGACGCGAGTGCTATTTGCACTGTGTATGGCAATGGGAGCGCAATAGTGACTCTTCTTAGCAGAAAACAACTCTTGCTCGTAGGACCAGAATCTGCATGGGATTCTACTAGTTTAGGACTGGACAAACAAACGCTAGCTCGCCTTGCAAGAAACACACTCTGCTTTTGAGAAAACAGCACTCTTCTACTCTCCTGTGTTTCCTATAGGGCCAGAACAGTGAGCTTGCTCAGAACAAAAGAACTGTGCTTCCTACACACACGGGGCATATCTAGTTCAACTCTGCTTAGGAAACTGACCAGAACAGTAGCTTCTCTTCAGTCCAATACACTGTACTTGCTGGGAACAGACGCGAGTGCTATTTGCACTGTGTATGGCAATGGGAGCGCAATAGTGACTCTTCTTAGCAGAAAACAACTCTTGCTCGTAGGACCACAAACTGCATGGGATTCAACTCCGTTTAGGACTGGGAAACAAACGCTAGCTCGCCTTGCAAGAAACACACTCTGCTTTTGAGAAAACAGCACTCTTCTACTCTCCTGTGTTTCCTATAGGGCCAGAACAGTGAGCTTGCTCAGAACAAAAGAACTGTGCTTCCTACACACACGGGGCATATCTAGTTCAACTCTGCTTAGGAAACTGACCAGAACAGTAGCTTCTCTTCAGTCCAATACACTGTACTTGCTGGGAACAGACGCGAGTGCTATTTGCACTGTGTATGGCAATGGGAGCGCAATAGTGACTCTTCTTAGCAGAAAACAACTCTTGCTCGTAGGACCACAAACTGCATGGGATTCAACTCCGTTTAGGACTGGGAAACAAACGCTAGCTCTCCTTGCAAGAAACACACTCTGCTTTTGAGAAAACAGCACTCTTCTACTCTCCTGTGTTTCCTATAGGGCCAGAACAGTGAGCTTGGTCAGAACAAAAGAACTGTGCTTCCTACACACACGGGGCATATCTAGTTCAACTCTGCTTAGGAAACTGACCAGAACAGTAGCTTCTCTTCAGTCCAATACACTGTACTTGCTGGGAACAGACGCGAGTGCTATTTGCACTGTGTATGGCAATGGGAGCGCAATAGTGACTCTTCTAAGCAGAAAACAACTCTTGCTCGTAGGACCAGAAACTGCATGGGATTCAACTCTGTTTAGGACTGGGAAACAAACGCTAGCTCGCCTTGCAAGAAACACACTCTGCTTTTGAGAAAACAGCACTCTTCTACTCTCCTGTGTTTCCTATAGGGCCAGAACAGTGAGCTTGCTCAGAACAAAAGAACTGTGCTTCCTACACACACGGGGCATATCTAGTTCAACTCTGCTTAGGAAACTGACCAGAACAGTAGCTTCTCTTCAGTCCAATACACTGTACTTGCTGGGAACAGACGCGAGTGCTATTTGCACTGTGTATGGCAATGGGAGCGCAATAGTGACTCTTCTTAGCTGAAAACAACTCTTGCTCGTAGGACCAGAATCTGCATGGGATTCAACTCCGTTTAGGACTGGGAAACAAACGCTAGCTCGCCTTGCAAGACACACACTCTGCTTTTGAGAAAACAGCACTCTTCTACTCTCCTGTGTTTCCTATAGGGCCAGAACAGTGAGCTTGCTCAGAACAAAAGAACTGTGCTTCCTACACACACGGGGCATATCTAGTTCAACTCTGCTTAGGAAACTGACCAGAACAGTAGCTTCTCTTCAGTCCAATACACTGTACTTGCTGGGAACAGACGCGAGTGCTATTTGCACTGTGTATGGCAATGGGAGCGCAATAGTGACTCTTCTTAGCTGAAAACAACTCTTGCTCGTAGGACCAGAAACTGCATGGGATTCAACTCCGTTTAGGACTGGGAAACAAACGCTAGCTCGCCTTGCAAGAAACACACTCTGCTTTTGAGAAAACAGCACTCTTCTACTCTCCTGTGTTTCCTATAGGGCCAGAACAGTGAGCTTGCTCAGAACAAAAGAACTGTGCTTCCTACACACACGGGGCATATCTAGTTCAACTCTGCTTAGGAAACTGACCAGAACAGTAGCTTCTCTTCAGTCCAATACACTGTACTTGCTGGGAACAGACGCGAGTGCTATTTGCACTGTGTATGGCAATGGGAGCGCAATAGTGACTCTTCTTAGCAGAAAACAACTCTTGCTCGTAGGACCACAAACTGCATGGGATTCAACTCCGTTTAGGACTGGGAAACAAACGCTAGCTCGCCTTGCAAGAAACACACTCTGCTTTTGAGAAAACAGCACTCTTCTACTCTCCTGTGTTTCCTATAGGGCCAGAACAGTGAGCTTGCTCAGAACAAAACAACTGTGCTTCCTACACACACGGAGCATATCTAGTTCAACTCTGCTTAGGAAACTGACCAGAACAGTAGCTTCTCTTCAGTCCAATACACTGTACTTGCTGGGAACAGACGCGAGTGCTATTTGCACTGTGTATGGCAATGGGAGCGCAATAGTGACTCTTCTTAGCAGAAAACAATTCTTGCTCGTAGGACCACAAACTGCATGGGATTCAACTCCGTTTAGGACTGGGAAACAAACGCTAGCTCGCCTTGCAAGAAACACACTCTGCTTTTGAGAAAACAGCACTCTTCTACTCTCCTGTGTTTCCTATAGGGCCAGAACAGTGAGCTTGCTCAGAACAAAAGAACTGTGCTTCCTACACACACGGGGCATATCTAGTTCAACTCTGCTTAGGAAACTGACCAGAACAGTAGCTTCTCTTCAGTCCAATACACTGTACTTGCTGGGAACAGACGCGAGTGCTATTTGCACTGTGTATGGCAATGGGAGCGCAATACTGACTCTTCTTAGCAGAAAACAACTCTTGCTCGTAGGACCAGAAACTGCATGGGATTCAACTCCGTTTAGGACTGGGAAACAAACGCTAGCTCGCCTTGCAAGAAACACACTCTGCTTTTGAGAAAACAGCACTCTTCTACTCTGCTGTGTTTCCTATAGGGCCAGAACAGTGAGCTTGCTCAGAACAAAAGAACTGTGCTTCCTACACACACGGGGCATATCTAGTTCAACTCTGCTTAGGAAACTGACGAGAACAGTAGCTTCTCTTCAGTCCAATACACTGTACTTGCTGGGAACAGACGCAAGTGCTATTTGCACTGTGAATGGCAATGGGAGCGCAATAGTGACTCTTCTTAGCAGAAAACAACTCTTGCTCGTAGGACCACAAACTGCATGGGATTCAACTCCGTTTAGGACTGGGAAACAAACGCTAGCTCGCCTTGCAAGAAACACACTCTGCTTTTGAGAAAACAGCACTCTTCTACTCTCCTGTGTTTCCTATAGGGCCAGAACAGTGAGCTTGCTCAGAACCAAAGAACTGTGCTTCCTACACCCACGGGGCATATCTAGTTCAACTCTGCTTAGGAAACTGACCAGAACAGTAGCTTCTCTTCAGTCCAATACACTGTACTTGCTGGGAACAGACGCGAGTGCTATTTGCACTGTGTATGGCAATGGGAGCGCAATAGTGACTCTTCTTAGCAGAAAACAACTCTTGCTCGTAGGACCAGAAACTGCATGGGATTCAACTCTGTTTAGGACTGGGAAACAAACGCTAGCTCGCCTTGCAAGAAACACACTCTGCTTTTGAGAAAACAGCACTCTTCTACTCTCCTGTGTTTCCTATAGGGCCAGAACAGTGAGCTTGCTCAGAACAAAAGAACTGTGCTTCCTACACACACGGGGCATATCTAGTTCAACTCTGCATAGGAAACTGACCAGAACAGTAACTTCTCTTCAGTCCAATACACTGTACTTGCTGGGAACAGACGCGAGTGCTATTTGCACTGTGTATGGCAATGGGAGCGCAATAGTGACTCTTCTTAGCAGAAAACAACTCTTGCTCGTAGGACCAGAAACTGCATGGGATTCAACTCCGTTTAGGACTGGGAAACAAACGCTAGCTCGCCTTGCAAGAAACACACTCTGCTTTTGAGAAAACAGCACTCTTCTACTCTCCTGTGTTTCCTATAGGGCCAGAACAGTGAGCTTGCTCAGAACAAAAGAACTGTGCTTCCTACACACACGGGGCATATCTAGTTCAACTCTGCTTAGGAAACTGACAAGAACAGTAGCTTCTCTTCAGTCCAATACACTGTACTTGCTGGGAACAGACGCGAGTGCTATTTGCACTGTGTATGGCAATGGGAGCGCAATAGTGACTCTTCTTAGCAGAAAACAACTCTTGCTCGTAGGACCAGAAACTGCATGGGATTCAACTCCGTTTAGGACTGGGAAACAAACGCTAGCTCGCCTTGCAAGAAACACACTCTGCTTTTGAGAAAACAGCACTCTTCTACTCTCCTGTGTTTCCTATAGGGCCAGAACAGTGAGCTTGCTCAGAACAAAAGAACTGTGCTTCCTACACACACGGGGCATATCTAGTTCAACTCTGCTTAGGAAACTGACCAGAACAGTAGCTTCTCTTCAGTCCAATACACTGTACTTGCTGGGAACAGACGCGAGTGCTATTTGCACTGTGTATGGCAATGGGAGCGCAATAGTGACTCTTCTTAGCAGAAAACAACTCTTGCTCGTAGGACCACAAACTGCATGGGATTCAACTCCGTTTAGGACTGGGAAACAAACGCTAGCTCGCCTTGCAAGAAACACACTCTGCTTTTGAGAAAACAGCACTCTTCTACTCTCCTGTGTTTCCTATAGGGCCAGAACAGTGAGCTTGCTCAGAACAAAACAACTGTGCTTCCTACACACACGGAGCATATCTAGTTCAACTCTGCTTAGGAAACTGACCAGAACAGTAGCTTCTCTTCAGTCCAATACACTGTACTTGCTGGGAACAGACGCGAGTGCTATTTGCACTGTGTATGGCAATGGGAGCGCAATAGTGACTCTTCTTAGCAGAAAACAACTCTTGCTCGTAGGACCACAAACTGCATGGGATTCAACTCCGTTTAGGACTGGGAAACAAACGCTAGCTCGCCTTGCAAGAAACACACTCTGCTTTTGAGAAAACAGCACTCTTCTACTCTCCTGTGTTTCCTATAGGGCCAGAACAGTGAGCTTGCTCAGAACAAAAGAACTGTGCTTCCTACACACACGGGGCATATCTAGTTCAACTCTGCTTAGGAAACTGACCAGAACAGTAGCTTCTCTTCAGTCCAATACACTGTACTTGCTGGGAACAGACGCGAGTGCTATTTGCACTGTGTATGGCAATGGGAGCGCAATAGTGACTCTTCTTAGCAGAAAACAACTCTTGCTCGTAGGACCAGAATCTGCATGGGATTCTACTAGTTTAGGACTGGACAAACAAACGCTAGCTCGCCTTGCAAGAAACACACTCTGCTTTTGAGAAAACAGCACTCTTCTACTCTCCTGTGTTTCCTATAGGGCCAGAACAGTGAGCTTGCTCAGAACAAAAGAACTGTGCTTCCTACACACACGGGGCATATCTAGTTCAACTCTGCTTAGGAAACTGACCAGAACAGTAGCTTCTCTTCAGTCCAATACACTGTACTTGCTGGGAACAGACGCGAGTGCTATTTGCACTGTGTATGGCAATGGGAGCGCAATAGTGACTCTTCTTAGCAGAAAACAACTCTTGCTCGTAGGACCAGAAACTGCATGGGATTCAACTCCGTTTAGGACTGGGAAACAAACGCTAGCTCGCCTTGCAAGAAACACACTCTGCTTTTGAGAAAACAGCACTCTTCTACTCTCCTGTGTTTCCTATAGGGCCAGAACAGTGAGCTTGCTCAGAACAAAAGAACTGTGCTTCCTACACACACGGGGCATATCTAGTTCAACTCTGCTTAGGAAACTGACCAGAACAGTAGCTTCTCTTCAGTCCAATACACTGTACTTGCTGGGAACAGACGCGAGTGCTATTTGCACTGTGTATGGCAATGGGAGCGCAATAGTGACTCTTCTTAGCAGAAAACAACTCTTGCTCGTAGGACCACAAACTGCATGGGATTCAACTCCGTTTAGGACTGGGAAACAAACGCTAGCTCTCCTTGCAAGAAACACACTCTGCTTTTGAGAAAACAGCACTCTTCTACTCTCCTGTGTTTCCTATAGGGCCAGAACAGTGAGCTTGGTCAGAACAAAAGAACTGTGCTTCCTACACACACGGGGCATATCTAGTTCAACTCTGCTTAGGAAACTGACCAGAACAGTAGCTTCTCTTCAGTCCAATACACTGTACTTGCTGGGAACAGACGCGAGTGCTATTTGCACTGTGTATGGCAATGGGAGCGCAATAGTGACTCTTCTAAGCAGAAAACAACTCTTGCTCGTAGGACCAGAAACTGCATGGGATTCAACTCTGTTTAGGACTGGGAAACAAACGCTAGCTCGCCTTGCAAGAAACACACTCTGCTTTTGAGAAAACAGCACTCTTCTACTCTCCTGTGTTTCCTATAGGGCCAGAACAGTGAGCTTGCTCAGAACAAAAGAACTGTGCTTCCTACACACACGGGGCATATCTAGTTCAACTCTGCTTAGGAAACTGACCAGAACAGTAGCTTCTCTTCAGTCCAATACACTGTACTTGCTGGGAACAGACGCGAGTGCTATTTGCACTGTGTATGGCAATGGGAGCGCAATAGTGACTCTTCTTAGCTGAAAACAACTCTTGCTCGTAGGACCAGAATCTGCATGGGATTCAACTCCGTTTAGGACTGGGAAACAAACGCTAGCTCGCCTTGCAAGACACACACTCTGCTTTTGAGAAAACAGCACTCTTCTACTCTCCTGTGTTTCCTATAGGGCCAGAACAGTGAGCTTGCTCAGAACAAAAGAACTGTGCTTCCTACACACACGGGGCATATCTAGTTCAACTCTGCTTAGGAAACTGACCAGAACAGTAGCTTCTCTTCAGTCCAATACACTGTACTTGCTGGGAACAGACGCGAGTGCTATTTGCACTGTGTATGGCAATGGGAGCGCAATAGTGACTCTTCTTAGCTGAAAACAACTCTTGCTCGTAGGACCAGAAACTGCATGGGATTCAACTCCGTTTAGGACTGGGAAACAAACGCTAGCTCGCCTTGCAAGAAACACACTCTGCTTTTGAGAAAACAGCACTCTTCTACTCTCCTGTGTTTCCTATAGGGCCAGAACAGTGAGCTTGCTCAGAACAAAAGAACTGTGCTTCCTACACACACGGGGCATATCTAGTTCAACTCTGCTTAGGAAACTGACCAGAACAGTAGCTTCTCTTCAGTCCAATACACTGTACTTGCTGGGAACAGACGCGAGTGCTATTTGCACTGTGTATGGCAATGGGAGCGCAATAGTGACTCTTCTTAGCAGAAAACAACTCTTGCTCGTAGGACCACAAACTGCATGGGATTCAACTCCGTTTAGGACTGGGAAACAAACGCTAGCTCGCCTTGCAAGAAACACACTCTGCTTTTGAGAAAACAGCACTCTTCTACTCTCCTGTGTTTCCTATAGGGCCAGAACAGTGAGCTTGCTCAGAACAAAACAACTGTGCTTCCTACACACACGGAGCATATCTAGTTCAACTCTGCTTAGGAAACTGACCAGAACAGTAGCTTCTCTTCAGTCCAATACACTGTACTTGCTGGGAACAGACGCGAGTGCTATTTGCACTGTGTATGGCAATGGGAGCGCAATAGTGACTCTTCTTAGCAGAAAACAATTCTTGCTCGTAGGACCACAAACTGCATGGGATTCAACTCCGTTTAGGACTGGGAAACAAACGCTAGCTCGCCTTGCAAGAAACACACTCTGCTTTTGAGAAAACAGCACTCTTCTACTCTCCTGTGTTTCCTATAGGGCCAGAACAGTGAGCTTGCTCAGAACAAAAGAACTGTGCTTCCTACACACACGGGGCATATCTAGTTCAACTCTGCTTAGGAAACTGACCAGAACAGTAGCTTCTCTTCAGTCCAATACACTGTACTTGCTGGGAACAGACGCGAGTGCTATTTGCACTGTGTATGGCAATGGGAGCGCAATACTGACTCTTCTTAGCAGAAAACAACTCTTGCTCGTAGGACCAGAAACTGCATGGGATTCAACTCCGTTTAGGACTGGGAAACAAACGCTAGCTCGCCTTGCAAGAAACACACTCTGCTTTTGAGAAAACAGCACTCTTCTACTCTGCTGTGTTTCCTATAGGGCCAGAACAGTGAGCTTGCTCAGAACAAAAGAACTGTGCTTCCTACACACACGGGGCATATCTAGTTCAACTCTGCTTAGGAAACTGACGAGAACAGTAGCTTCTCTTCAGTCCAATACACTGTACTTGCTGGGAACAGACGCAAGTGCTATTTGCACTGTGAATGGCAATGGGAGCGCAATAGTGACTCTTCTTAGCAGAAAACAACTCTTGCTCGTAGGACCACAAACTGCATGGGATTCAACTCCGTTTAGGACTGGGAAACAAACGCTAGCTCGCCTTGCAAGAAACACACTCTGCTTTTGAGAAAACAGCACTCTTCTACTCTCCTGTGTTTCCTATAGGGCCAGAACAGTGAGCTTGCTCAGAACCAAAGAACTGTGCTTCCTACACCCACGGGGCATATCTAGTTCAACTCTGCTTAGGAAACTGACCAGAACAGTAGCTTCTCTTCAGTCCAATACACTGTACTTGCTGGGAACAGACGCGAGTGCTATTTGCACTGTGTATGGCAATGGGAGCGCAATAGTGACTCTTCTTAGCAGAAAACAACTCTTGCTCGTAGGACCAGAAACTGCATGGGATTCAACTCTGTTTAGGACTGGGAAACAAACGCTAGCTCGCCTTGCAAGAAACACACTCTGCTTTTGAGAAAACAGCACTCTTCTACTCTCCTGTGTTTCCTATAGGGCCAGAACAGTGAGCTTGCTCAGAACAAAAGAACTGTGCTTCCTACACACACGGGGCATATCTAGTTCAACTCTGCATAGGAAACTGACCAGAACAGTAACTTCTCTTCAGTCCAATACACTGTACTTGCTGGGAACAGACGCGAGTGCTATTTGCACTGTGTATGGCAATGGGAGCGCAATAGTGACTCTTCTTAGCAGAAAACAACTCTTGCTCGTAGGACCAGAAACTGCATGGGATTCAACTCCGTTTAGGACTGGGAAACAAACGCTA
This sequence comes from Peromyscus eremicus, assembly GCF_949786415.1. NCBI lineage: Eukaryota > Metazoa > Chordata > Mammalia > Rodentia > Cricetidae > Peromyscus > Peromyscus eremicus. Next base: position 15,366 of record NW_026738148.1, read on the forward strand.
GCTCGCCTTGCAAGAAACACACTCTGCTTTTGAGAAAACAGCACTCTTCTACTCTCCTGTGTTTCCTATAGGGCCAGAACAGTGAGCTTGCTCAGAACAAAAGAACTGTGCTTCCTACACACACGGGGCATATCTAGTTCAACTCTGCTTAGGAAACTGACAAGAACAGTAGCTTCTCTTCAGTCCAATACACTGTACTTGCTGGGAACAGACGCGAGTGCTATTTGCACTGTGTATGGCAATGGGAGCGCAATAGTGACTCTTCTTAGCAGAAAACAACTCTTGCTCGTAGGACCAGAAACTGCATGGGATTCAACTCCGTTTAGGACTGGGAAACAAACGCTAGCTCGCCTTGCAAGAAACACACTCTGCTTTTGAGAAAACAGCACTCTTCTACTCTCCTGTGTTTCCTATAGGGCCAGAACAGTGAGCTTGCTCAGAACAAAAGAACTGTGCTTCCTACACACACGGGCCATATCTAGTTCAACTCTGCTTAGGAAACTGACCAGAACAGTAGCTTCTCTTCAGTCCAATACACTGTACTTGCTGGGAACAGACGCAAGTGGTATTTGCACTGTGTATGGCAATGGGAGCGCAATAGTGACTCTTCTTAGCAGAAAACAACTCTTGCTCGTAGGACCACAAACTGCATGGGATTCAACTCCGTTTAGGACTGGGAAACAAACGCTAGCTCGCCTTGCAAGAAACACACTCTGCTTTTGAGAAAACAGCACTCTTCTACTCTCCTGTGTTTCCAATAGGGCCAGAACAGTGAGCTTGCTCAGAACAAAAGAACTGTGCTTCCTACACACACGGGGCATATCTAGTTCAACTCTGCTTAGGAAACTGACAAGAACAGTAGCTTCTCTTCAGTCCAATACACTGTACTTGCTGGGAACAGACGCAAGTGCTATTTGCACTGTGTATGGCAATGGGAGCGCAATAGTGACTCTTCTTAGCAGAAAACAACTCTTGCTCGTAGGACCAGAAACTGCATGGGATTCAACTCCGTTTAGGACTGGGAAACAAACGCTAGCTCGCCTTGCAAGAAACACACTCTGCTTTTGAGAAAACAGCACTCTTCTACTCTCCTGTGTTTCCTATAGGGCCAGAACAGTGAGCTTGCTCAGAACAAAAAAACTGTGCTTCCTACACACACGGGCCATATCTAGTTCAACTCTGCTTAGGAAACTGACCAGAACAGTAGCTTCTCTTCAGTCCAATACACTGTACTTGCTGGGAACAGACGCGAGTGCTATTTGCACTGTGTATGGCAATGGGAGCACAATAGTGACTCTTCTTAGCAGAAAACAACTCTTGCTCGTAGGACCAGAAACTGCATGGGATTCAACTCCGTTTAGGACTGGGAAACAAACGCTAGCTCGCCTTGCAAGAAACACACTCTGCTTTTGAGAAAACAGCACTCTTCTACTCTCCTGTGTTTCCTATAGGGCCAGAACAGTGAGCTTGCTCAGAACAAAAGAACTGTGCTTCCTACACACACGGGGCATATCTAGTTCAACTCTGCTTAGGAAACTGACCAGAACAGTAGCTTCTCTTCAGTCCAATACACTGTACTTGCTGGGAACAGACGCGAGTGCTATTTGCACTGTGTATGGCAATGGGAGCGCAATAGTGACTCTTCTTAGCAGAAAACAACTCTTGCTCGTAGGACCAGAATCTGCATGGGATTCAACTCCGTTTAGGACTGGGAAACAAACGCTAGCTCGCCTTGCAAGAAACACACTCTGCTTTTGAGAAAACAGCACTCTTCTACTCTCCTGTGTTTCCTATAGGGCCAGAACAGTGAGCTTGCTCAGAACAAAAGAACTGTGCTTCCTACACACACGGGGCATATCAAGTTCAACTCTGCTTAGGAAACTGACCAGAACAGTAGCTTCTCTTCAGTCCAATACACTGTACTTGCTGGGAACAGACGCGAGTGCTATTTGCACTGTGTATGGCAATGGGAGCGCAATAGTGACTCTTCTTAGCAGAAAACAACTCTTGCTCGTAGGATCAGAAACTGCATAGGATTCAACTCCGTTTAGGACTGGGAAACAAACGCTAGCTCGCCTTGCAAGAAACACACTCTGCTTTTGAGAAAACAGCACTCTTCTACTCTCCTGTGTTTCCTATAGGGCCAGAACAGTGAGCTTGCTCAGAACAAAAGAACTGTGCTTCCTACACACACGGGGCATATCTAGTTCAACTCTGCTTAGGAAACTGACCAGAACAGTAGCTTCTCTTCAGTCCAATACACTGTACTTGCTGGGAACAGACGCGAGTGCTATTTGCACTGTGTATGGCAATGGGAGCGCAATAGTGACTCTTCTTAGCAGAAAACAACTCTTGCTCGTAGGACCAGAAACTGCATGGGATTCTACTCCATTTAGGACTGGGAAACAAACGCTAGCTCGCCTTGCAAGAAACACACTCTGCTTTTGAGAAAACAGCACTCTTCTACTCTCCTGTGTTTCCTATAGGGCCAGAACAGTGAGCTTGCTCAGAACAAAAGAACTGTGCTTCCTACACACACGGGGCATATCTAGTTCAACTCTGCTTAGGAAACTGACCAGAACAGTAGCTTCTCTTCAGTCCAATACACTGTAATTGCTGGGAACAGACGCGAGTGCTATTTGCACTGTGTATGGCAATGGGAGCGCAATAGTGACTCTTCTTAGCAGAAAACAACTCTTGCTCGTAGGACCAGAAACTGCATGGGATTCAAATCCGTTTAGGACTGGGAAACAAACGCTAGCTCGCCTTGCAAGAAACACACTCTGCTTTTGAGAAAACAGCACTCTTCTACTCTCCTGTGTTTCCTATAGGGCCAGAACAGTGAGCTTGCTCAGAACAAAAGAACTGTGCTTCCTACACACACGGGGCATATCTAGTTCAACTCTGCTTAGGAAACTGACCAGAACAGTAGCTTCTCTTCAGTCCAATACACTGTACTTGCTGGAAACAGACGCGAGTGCTATTTGCACTGTGTATGGCAATGGGAGCGCAATAGTGACTCTTCTTAGCAGAAAACAACTCTTGCTCATAGGACCAGAAACTGCATGGGATTCAACTCCGTTTAGGACTGGGAAACAAACGCTCGCTTGCCTTGCAAGAAACACACTCTGCTTTTGAGAAAACAGCACTCTTCTACTCTCCTGTGTTTCCTATAGGGCCAGAACAGTGAGCTTGCTCAGAACAAAAGAACTGTGCTTCCTACACACACGGGGCATATCTAGTTCAACTCTGCATAGGAAACTGACCAGAACAGTAACTTCTCTTCAGTCCAATACACTGTACTTGCTGGGAACAGACGCGAGTGCTATTTGCACTGTGTATGGCAATGGGAGCGCAATAGTGACTCTTCTTAGCAGAAAACAACTCTTGCTCGTAGGACCAGAAACTGCATGGGATTCAACTCCGTTTAGGACTGGGAAACAAACGCTAGCTCGCCTTGCAAGAAACACACTCTGCTTTTGAGAAAACAGCACTCTTCTACTCTCCTGTGTTTCCTATAGGGCCAGAACAGTGAGCTTGCTCAGAACAAAAGAACTGTGCTTCCTACACACACGGGGCATATCTAGTTCAACTCTGCTTAGGAAACTGACAAGAACAGTAGCTTCTCTTCAGTCCAATACACTGTACTTGCTGGGAACAGACGCGAGTGCTATTTGCACTGTGTATGGCAATGGGAGCGCAATAGTGACTCTTCTTAGCAGAAAACAACTCTTGCTCGTAGGACCAGAAACTGCATGGGATTCAACTCCGTTTAGGACTGGGAAACAAACGCTAGCTCGCCTTGCAAGAAACACACTCTGCTTTTGAGAAAACAGCACTCTTCTACTCTCCTGTGTTTCCTATAGGGCCAGAACAGTGAGCTTGCTCAGAACAAAAGAACTGTGCTTCCTACACACACGGGGCATATCTAGTTCAACTCTGCTTAGGAAACTGACAAGAACAGTAGCTTCTCTTCAGTCCAATACACTGTACTTGCTGGGAACAGACGCAAGTGCTATTTGCACTGTGTATGGCAATGGGAGCGCAATAGTGACTCTTCTTAGCAGAAAACAACTCTTGCTCGTAGGACCACAAACTGCATGGGATTCAACTCCGTTTAGGACTGGGAAACAAACGCTAGCTCGCCTTGCAAGAAACACACTCTGCTTTTGAGAAAAGAGCACTCTTCTACTCTCCTGTGTTTCCTATAGGGCCAGAACAGTGAGCTTGCTCAGAACAAAAGAACTGTGCTTCCTACACACACGGGGCATATCTAGTTCAACTCTGCTTAGGAAACTGACCAGAACAGTAGCTTCTCTTCAGTCCAATACACTGTACTTGCTGGGAACAGACGCGAGTGCTATTTGCACTGTGTATGGCAATGGGAGCGCAATAGTGACTCTTCTTAGCAGAAAACAACTCTTGCTCGTAGGACCAGAAACTGCATGGGATTCTACTCCATTTAGGACTGGGAAACAAACGCTAGCTCGCCTTGCAAGAAACACACTCTGCTTTTGAGAAAACAGCACTCTTCTACTCTCCTGTGTTTCCTATAGGGCCAGAACAGTGAGCTTGCTCAGAACAAAAGAACTGTGCTTCCTACACACACGGGGCATATCTAGTTCAACTCTGCTTAGGAAACTGACCAGAACAGTAGCTTCTCTTCAGTCCAATACACTGTAATTGCTGGGAACAGACGCGAGTGCTATTTGCACTGTGTATGGCAATGGGAGCGCAATAGTGACTCTTCTTAGCAGAAAACAACTCTTGCTCGTAGGACCAGAAACTGCATGGGATTCAAATCCGTTTAGGACTGGGAAACAAACGCTAGCTCGCCTTGCAAGAAACACACTCTGCTTTTGAGAAAACAGCACTCTTCTACTCTCCTGTGTTTCCTATAGGGCCAGAACAGTGAGCTTGCTCAGAACAAAAGAACTGTGCTTCCTACACACACGGGGCATATCTAGTTCAACTCTGCTTAGGAAACTGACCAGAACAGTAGCTTCTCTTCAGTCCAATACACTGTACTTGCTGGAAACAGACGCGAGTGCTATTTGCACTGTGTATGGCAATGGGAGCGCAATAGTGACTCTTCTTAGCAGAAAACAACTCTTGCTCATAGGACCAGAAACTGCATGGGATTCAACTCCGTTTAGGACTGGGAAACAAACGCTCGCTTGCCTTGCAAGAAACACACTCTGCTTTTGAGAAAACAGCACTCTTCTACTCTCCTGTGTTTCCTATAGGGCCAGAACAGTGAGCTTGCTCAGAACAAAAGAACTGTGCTTCCTACACACACGGGGCATATCTAGTTCAACTCTGCATAGGAAACTGACCAGAACAGTAACTTCTCTTCAGTCCAATACACTGTACTTGCTGGGAACAGACGCGAGTGCTATTTGCACTGTGTATGGCAATGGGAGCGCAATAGTGACTCTTCTTAGCAGAAAACAACTCTTGCTCGTAGGACCAGAAACTGCATGGGATTCAACTCCGTTTAGGACTGGGAAACAAACGCTAGCTCGCCTTGCAAGAAACACACTCTGCTTTTGAGAAAACAGCACTCTTCTACTCTCCTGTGTTTCCTATAGGGCCAGAACAGTGAGCTTGCTCAGAACAAAAGAACTGTGCTTCCTACACACACGGGGCATATCTAGTTCAACTCTGCTTAGGAAACTGACAAGAACAGTAGCTTCTCTTCAGTCCAATACACTGTACTTGCTGGGAACAGACGCGAGTGCTATTTGCACTGTGTATGGCAATGGGAGCGCAATAGTGACTCTTCTTAGCAGAAAACAACTCTTGCTCGTAGGACCAGAAACTGCATGGGATTCAACTCCGTTTAGGACTGGGAAACAAACGCTAGCTCGCCTTGCAAGAAACACACTCTGCTTTTGAGAAAACAGCACTCTTCTACTCTCCTGTGTTTCCTATAGGGCCAGAACAGTGAGCTTGCTCAGAACAAAAGAACTGTGCTTCCTACACACACGGGGCATATCTAGTTCAACTCTGCTTAGGAAACTGACAAGAACAGTAGCTTCTCTTCAGTCCAATACACTGTACTTGCTGGGAACAGACGCAAGTGCTATTTGCACTGTGTATGGCAATGGGAGCGCAATAGTGACTCTTCTTAGCAGAAAACAACTCTTGCTCGTAGGACCACAAACTGCATGGGATTCAACTCCGTTTAGGACTGGGAAACAAACGCTAGCTCGCCTTGCAAGAAACACACTCTGCTTTTGAGAAAACAGCACTCTTCTACTCTCCTGTGTTTCCTATAGGGCCAGAACAGTGAGCTTGCTCAGAACAAAAGAACTGTGCTTCCTACACACACGGGGCATATCTAGTTCAACTCTGCTTAGGAAACTGACCAGAACAGTAGCTTCTCTTCAGTCCAATACACTGTACTTGCTGGGAACAGACGCGAGTGCTATTTGCACTGTGTATGGCAATGGGAGCGCAATAGTGACTCTTCTTAGCAGAAAACAGCTCTTGCTCGTAGGACCACAAACTGCATGGGATTCAACTCCGTTTAGGACTGGGAAACAAACGCTAGCTCGCCTTGCAAGAAACACACTCTGCTTTTGAGAAAACAGCACTCTTCTACTCTCCTGTGTTTCCAATAGGGCCAGAACAGTGAGCTTGCTCAGAACAAAAGAACTGTGCTTCCTACACACACGGGGCATATCTAGTTCAACTCTGCTTAGGAAACTGACAAGAACAGTAGCTTCTCTTCAGTCCAATACACTGTACTTGCTGGGAACAGACGCAAGAGCTATTTGCACTGTGTATGGCAATGGGAGCGCAATAGTGACTCTTCTTAGCAGAAAACAACTCTTGCTCGTAGGACCAGAAACTGCATGGGATTCAACTCCGTTTAGGACTGGGAAACAAACGCTAGCTCGCCTTGCAAGAAACACACTCTGCTTTTGAGAAAACAGCACTCTTCTACTCTCCTGTGTTTCCTATAGGGCCAGAACAGTGAGCTTGCTCAGAACAAAAAAACTGTGCTTCCTACACACACGGGCCATATCTAGTTCAACTCTGCTTAGGAAACTGACCAGAACAGTAGCTTCTCTTCAGTCCAATACACTGTACTTGCTGGGAACAGACGCGAGTGCTATTTGCACTGTGTATGGCAATGGGAGCACAATAGTGACTCTTCTTAGCAGAAAACAACTCTTGCTCGTAGGACCAGAAACTGCATGGGATTCAACTCCGTTTAGGACTGGGAAACAAACGCTAGCTCGCCTTGCAAGAAACACACTCTGCTTTTGAGAAAACAGCACTCTTCTACTCTCCTGTGTTTCCTATAGGGCCAGAACAGTGAGCTTGCTCAGAACAAAAGAACTGTGCTTCCTACACACACGGGGCATATCTAGTTCAACTCTGCTTAGGAAACTGACCAGAACAGTAGCTTCTCTTCAGTCCAATACACTGTACTTGCTGGGAACAGACGCGAGTGCTATTTGCACTGTGTATGGCAATGGGAGCGCAATAGTGACTCTTCTTAGCAGAAAACAACTCTTGCTCGTAGGACCAGAATCTGCATGGGATTCAACTCCGTTTAGGACTGGGAAACAAACGCTAGCTCGCCTTGCAAGAAACACACTCTGCTTTTGAGAAAACAGCACTCTTCTACTCTCCTGTGTTTCCTATAGGGCCAGAACAGTGAGCTTGCTCAGAACAAAAGAACTGTGCTTCCTACACACACGGGGCATATCTAGTTCAACTCTGCTTAGGAAACTGACCAGAACAGTAGCTTCTCTTCAGTCCAATACACTGTAATTGCTGGGAACAGACGCGAGTGCTATTTGCACTGTGTATGGCAATGGGAGCACAATAGTGACTCTTCTTAGCAGAAAACAACTCTTGCTCGTAGGACCAGAAACTGCATGGGATTCAAATCCGTTTAGGACTGGGAAACAAACGCTAGCTCGCCTTGCAAGAAACACACTCTGCTTTTGAGAAAACAGCACTCTTCTACTCTCCTGTGTTTCCTATAGGGCCAGAACAGTGAGCTTGCTCAGAACAAAAGAACTGTGCTTCCTACACACACGGGGCATATCTAGTTCAACTCTGCTTAGGAAACTGACCAGAACAGTAGCTTCTCTTCAGTCCAATACACTGTACTTGCTGGGAACAGACGCGAGTGCTATTTGCACTGTGTATGGCAATGGGAGCGCAATAGTGACTCTTCTTAGCAGAAAACAACTCTTGCTCATAGGACCAGAAACTGCATGGGATTCTACTCCGTTTAGGACTGGGAAACAAACGCTCGCTTGCCTTGCAAGAAACACACTCTGCTTTTGAGAAAACAGCACTCTTCTACTCTCCTGTGTTTCCTATAGGGCCAGAACAGTGAGCTTGCTCAGAACAAAAGAACTGTGCTTCCTACACACACAAGGCATATCTAGTTCAACTCTGCTTAGGAAACTGACCAGAACAGTAGCTTCTCTTCAGTCCAATACACTGTACTTGCTGGGAACAGACGCGAGTGCTATTTGCACTGTGTATGGCAATGGGAGCGCAATAGTGACTCTTCTAAGCAGAAAACAACTCTTGCTCTTAGGACCAGAAACTGCATGGGATTCAACTCCGTTTAGGACTGGGAAACAAACGCTAGCTCGCCTTGCAAGAAACACACTCTGCTTTTGAGAAAACAGCACTCTTCTACTCTCCTGTGTTTCCTATAGGGCCAGAACAGTGAGCTTGCTCAGAACAAAAGAACTGTGCTTCCTACACACACGGGGCATATCTAGTTCAACTCTGCTTAGGAAACTGACCAGAACA
>NW_026738149.1:0-24138 GCF_949786415.1 Peromyscus eremicus
CTGAGCAAGCTCACTGTTCTGGCCCTATAGGAAACACAGGAGAGTAGAAGAGTGCTGTTTTCTCAAAAGCAGAGTGTGTTTCTTGCAAGGCGAGCTAGCGTTTGTTTCCCAGTCCTAAACGGAGTTGAATCCCATGCAGTTTGTGGTCCTACGAGCAAGAGTTGTTTTCTGCTAAGAAGAGTCACTATTGCGCTCCCATTGCCATACACAGTGCAAATAGCACTCGCGTCTGTTCCCAGCAAGTACAGTGTATTGGACTGAAGAGAAGCTACTGTTCTGGTCAGTTTCCTAAGCAGAGTTGAACTAGATATGCCCCGTGTGTGTAGGAAGCACAGTTCTTTTGTTCTGAGCAAGCTCACTGTTCTGGCCCTATAGGAAACACAGGAGAGTAGAAGAGTGCTGTTTTCTCAAAAGCAGAGTGTGTTTCTTGCAAGGCGAGCTAGCGTTTGTTTCCCAGTCCTAAACGGAGTTGAATCCCATGCAGTTTGTGGTCCTACGAGCAAGAGTTGTTTTCTGCTAAGAAGAGTCACTATTGCGCTCCCATTGCCATACACAGTGCAAATAGCACTCGCGTCTGTTCCCAGCAAGTACAGTGTATTGGACTGAAGAGAAGCTACTGTTCTGGTCAGTTTCCTAAGCAGAGTTGAACTAGATATGCCCCGTGTGTGTAGGAAGCACAGTTCTTTGGTTCTGAGCAAGCTCACTGTTCTGGCCCTATAGGAAACACAGGAGAGTAGAAGAGTGCTGTTTTCTCAAAAGCAGAGTGTGTTTCTTGCAAGGCGAGCTAGCGTTTGTTTCCCAGTCCTAAACGGAGTTGAATCCCATGCAGTTTCTGGTCCTACGAGCAAGAGTTGTTTTCTGCTAAGAAGAGTCACTATTGCGCTCCCATTGCCATACACATTGCAAATAGCACTCGCGTCTGTTCCCAGCAAGTACAGTGTATTGGACTGAAGAGAAGCTACTGTTCTGGTCAGTTTCCTAAGCAGAGTTGAACTAGATATGCCCCGTGTGTGTAGGAAGCACAGTTCTTTTGTTCTGAGCAAGCTCACTGTTCTGGCCCTATAGGAAACACAGGAGAGTAGAAGAGTGCTGTTTTCTCAAAAGCAGAGTGTGTTTCTTGCAAGGCGAGCTAGCGTTTGTTTCCCAGTCCTAAACGGAGTTGAATCCCATGCAGTTTCTGGTCCTACGAGCAAGAGTTGTTTTCTGCTAAGAAGAGTCACTATTGCGCTCCCATTGCCATACACAGTGCAAATAGCACTCGCGTCTGTTCCCAGCAAGTACAGTGTATTGGACTGAAGAGAAGCTACTGTTCTGGTCAGTTTCCTAAGCAGAGTTGAACTAGATATGCCCCGTGTGTGTAGGAAGCACAGTTTTTTTGTTCTGAGCAAGCTCACTGTTCTGGCCCTATAGGAAACACAGGAGAGTAGAAGAGTGCTGTTTTCTCAAAAGCAGAGTGTGTTTCTTTCAAGGCGAGCTAGCGTTTGTTTCCCAGTCCTAAACGGAGTTGAATCCCATGCAGTTTCTGGTCCTACGAGCAAGAGTTGTTTTCTGCTTAGAAGAGTCACTATTGCGCTCCCATTGCGATACACAGTGCAAATAGCACTGGCGTCTGTTCCCAGCAAGTACAGTGTATTGGACTGAAGAGAAGCTACTGTTCTGGTCAGTTTCCTAAGCAGAGTTGAACTAGATATGCCCCGTGTGTGTAGGAAGCACAGTTGTTTTGTTCTGAGCAAGCTCACTGTTCTGGCCCTATAGGAAACACAGGAGAGTAGAAGAGTGCTGTTTTCTCAAAAGCAGAGTGTGTTTCTTGCAAGGCGAGCTAGCGTTTGTTTCCCAGTCCTAAACGGAGTTGAATCCCATGCAGTTTCTGGTCCTACGAGCAAGAGTTGTTTTCTGCTAAGAAGAGTCACTATTGCGCTCCCATTGCCATACACAGTGCAAATAGCACTCGCGTCTGTTCCCAGCAAGTACAGTGTATTGGACTGAAGAGAAGCTACTGTTCTGGTCAGTTTCCTAAGCAGAGTTGAACTAGATATGCCCCGTGTGTTTAGGAAGCACAGTTCTTTTGTTCTGAGCAAGCTCACTTTTCTGGCCCTATAGGAAACACAGGAGAGTAGAAGAGTGCTGTTTTCTCAAAAGCAGAGTGTGTTTCTTGCAAGGCGAGCTAGCGTTTGTTTCCCAGTCCTAAACGGAGTTGAATCCCATGCAGTTTCTGGTCCTACGAGCAAGAGTTGTTTTCTGCTAAGAAGAGTCACTATTGCGCTCCCATTGCCATACACAGTGCAAATAGCACTCGCGTCTGTTCCCAGCAAGTACAGTGTATTGGACTGAAGAGAAGCTACTGTTCTGGTCAGTTTCCTAAGCAGAGTTGAACTAGATATGCCCCGTGTGTGTAGGAAGCACAGTTCTTTTGTTCTGAGCAAGCTCACTGTTCTGGCCCTATAGGAAACACAGGAGAGTAGAAGAGTGCTGTTTTCTCAAAAGCAGAGTGTGTTTCTTGCAAGGCGAGTTAGCGTTTGTTTCCCAGTCCTAAACGGAGTTGAATCCCATGCAGTTTCTGGTCCTACGAGCAAGAGTTGTTTTCTGCTAAGAAGAGTCACTATTGCGCTCCCATTGCCATACACAGTGCAAATAGCACTCGCGTCTGTTCCCAGCAAGTACAGTGTATTGGACTGAAGAGAAGCTACTGTTCTTGTCAGTTTCCTAAGCAGAGTTGAACTAGATATGCCCCGTGTGTGTAGGAAGCACAGTTCTTTTGTTCTGAGCAAGCTCACTGTTCTGGCCCTATAGGAAACACAGGAGAGTAGAAGAGTGCTGTTTTCTCAAAAGCAGAGTGTGTTTCTTGCAAGGCGAGCTAGCGTTTGTTTCCCAGTCCTAAACGGAGTTGAATCCCATGCAGTTTCTGGTCCTACGAGCAAGAGTTGTTTTCTGCTTAGAAGAGTCACTATTGCGCTCCCATTGCCATACACAGTGCAAATAGCACTCGCGTCTGTTCCCAGCAAGTACAGTGTATTGGACTGAAGAGAAGCTACTGTTCTGGTCAGTTTCCTAAGCAGAGTTGAACTAGATATGCCCCGTGTGTGTAGGAAGCACAGTTGTTTTGTTCTGAGCAAGCTCACTGTTCTGGCCCTATAGGAAACACAGGAGAGTAGAAGAGTGCTGTTTTCTCAAAAGCAGAGTGTGTTTCTTGCTAGGCGAGCTAGCGTTTGCTTCCCAGTCCTAAACGGAGTTGAATCCCATGCAGATTCTGGTCCTACGAGCAAGAGTTGTTTTCTGCTAAGAAGAGTCACTATTGCGCTCCCATTGCCATACACAGTACAAATAGCACTCGCGTCTGTTCCCAGCAAGTACAGTGTATTGGACTGAAGAGAAGCTACTGTTCTGGTCAGTTTCCTAAGCAGAGTTGAACTAGATATGCCCCGTGTGTGTAGGAAGCACAGTTCTTTTGTTCTGAGCAAGCTCACTGTTCTGGCCCTATAGGAAACACAGGAGAGTAGAAGAGTGCTGTTTTCTCAAAAGCAGAGTGTGTTTCTTGCAAGGCGAGCTAGCGTTTGTTTCCCAGTCCTAAACGGAGTTGAATCCCATGCAGTTTCTGGTCCTACGAGCAAGAGTTGTTTTCTGCTTAGAAGAGTCACTATTGCGCTCCCATTGCCATACACAGTGCAAATAGCACTCGCGTCTGTTCCCAGCAAGTACAGTGTATTGGACTGAAGAGAAGCTACTGTTCTGGTCAGTTTCCTAAGCAGAGTTGAACTAGATATGCCCCGTGTGTGTAGGAAGCACAGTTGTTTTGTTCTGAGCAAGCTCACTGTTCTGGCCCTATAGGAAACACAGGAGAGTAGAAGAGTGCTGTTTTCTCAAAAGCAGAGTGTGTTTCTTGCAAGGCGAGCTAGCGTTTGTTTCCCAGTCCTAAACGGAGTTGAATCCCATACAGTTTCTGGTCCTACGAGCAAGAGTTGTTTTCTGCTAAGAAGAGTCACTATTGCGCTCCCATTGCCATACACAGTGCAAATAGCACTCGCGTCTGTTCCCAGCAAGTACAGTGTATTGGACTGAAGAGAAGCTACTGTTCTGGTCAGTTTCCTAAGCAGAGTTGAACTAGATATGCCCCGTGTGTGTAGGAAGCACAGTTTTTTTGTTCTGAGCAAGCTCACTGTTCTGGCCCTATAGGAAACACAGGAGAGTAGAAGAGTGCTGTTTTCTCAAAAGCAGAGTGTGTTTCTTGCAAGGCGAGCTAGCGTTTGTTTCCCAGTCCTAAACGGAGTTGAATCCCATGCAGTTTCTGGTCCTACGAGCAAGAGTTGTTTTCTGCTTAGAAGAGTCACTATTGTGCTCCCATTGCGATACACAGTGCAAATAGCACTGGCGTCTGTTCCCAGCAAGTACAGTGTATTGGACTGAAGAGAAGCTACTGTTCTGGTCAGTTTCCTAAGCAGAGTTGAACTAGATATGCCCCGTGTGTGTAGGAAGCACAGTTCTTTTGTTCTGAGCAAGCTCACTGTTCTGGCCCTATAGGAAACACAGGAGAGTAGAAGAGTGCTGTTTTCTCAAAAGCAGAGTGTGTTTCTTGCAAGGCGAGCTAGCGTTTGTTTCCCAGTCCTAAACGGAGTAGAATCCCATGCAGTTTCTGGTCCTACGAGCAAGAGTTGTTTTCTGCTAAGAAGAGACACTATTGCGCTCCCATTGCCATACACAGTGCAAATAGCACTCGCGTCTGTTCCCAGCAAGTACAGTGTATTGGACTGAAGAGAAGCTACTGTTCTGGTCAGTTTCCTAAGCAGAGTTGAACTAGATATGCCCCGTGTGTGTAGGAAGCACAGTTCTTTTGTTCTGAGCAAGCTCACTGTTCTGGCCCTATAGGAAACACAGGAGAGTAGAAGAGTGCTGTTTTCTCAAAAGCAGAGTGTGTTTCTTGCAAGGCGAGCTAGCGTTTGTTTCCCAGTCCTAAACGGAGTTGAATCCCATGCAGTTTGTGGTCCTACGAGCAAGAGTTGTTTTCTGCTAAGAAGAGTCACTATTGCGCTCCCATTGCCATACACAGTGCAAATAGCACTCGCGTCTGTTCCCAGCAAGTACAGTGTATTGGACTGAAGAGAAGCTACTGTTCTGGTCAGTTTCCTAAGCAGAGTTGAACTAGATATGCCCCGTGTGTGTAGGAAGCACAGTTCTTTGGTTCTGAGCAAGCTCACTGTTCTGGCCCTATAGGAAACACAGGAGAGTAGAAGAGTGCTGTTTTCTCAAAAGCAGAGTGTGTTTCTTGCAAGGCGAGCTAGCGTTTGTTTCCCAGTCCTAAACGGAGTAGAATCCCATGCAGTTTGTGGTCCTACGAGCAAGAGTTGTTTTCTGCTAAGAAGAGTCACTATTGCGCTCCCATTGCCATACACAGTGCAAATAGCACTCGCGTCTGTTCCCAGCAAGTACAGTGTATTGGACTGAAGAGAAGCTACTGTTCTGGTCAGTTTCCTAAGCAGAGTTGAACTAGATATGCCCCGTGTGTGTAGGAAGCACAGTTCTTTTGTTCTGAGCAAGCTCACTGTTCTGGCCCTATAGGAAACACAGGAGAGTAGAAGAGTGCTGTTTTCTCAAAAGCAGAGTGTGTTTCTTGCAAGGCGAGCTAGCGTTTGTTTCCCAGTCCTAAACGGAGTTGAATCCCATGCAGTTTCTGGTCCTACGAGCAAGAGTTGTTTTCTGCTAAGAAGAGTCACTATTGCGCTCCCATTGCCATACACAGTGCAAATAGCACTCGCGTCTGTTCCCAGCAAGTACAGTGTATTGGACTGAAGAGAAGCTACTGTTCTGGTCAGTTTCCTAAGCAGAGTTGAACTAGATATGCCCCGTGTGTGTAGGAAGCACAGTTCTTTTGTTCTGAGCAAGCTCACTGTTCTGGCCCTATAGGAAACACAGGAGAGTAGAAGAGTGCTGTTTTCTCAAAAGCAGAGTGTGTTTCTTGCAAGGCGAGCTAGCGTTTGTTTCCCAGTCCTAAACGGAGTTGAATCCCATGCAGTTTCTGGTCCTACGAGCAAGAGTTGTTTTCTGCTAAGAAGAGTCACTATTGCGCTCCCATTGCCATACACAGTGCAAATAGCACTCGCGTCTGTTCCCAGCAAGTACAGTGTATTGGACTGAAGAGAAGCTACTGTTCTGGTCAGTTTCCTAAGCAGAGTTGAACTAGATATGCCCCGTGTGTGTAGGAAGCACAGTTCTTTTGTTCTGAGCAAGCTCACTGTTCTGGCCCTATAGGAAACACAGGAGAGTAGAAGAGTGCTGTTTTCTCAAAAGCAGAGTGTGCTTCTTGCAAGGCGAGCTAGCGTTTGTTTCCCAGTCCTAAACGGAGTTGAATCCCATGCAGTTTCTGGTCCTACGAGCAAGAGTTGTTTTCTGCTAAGAAGAGTCACTATTGCGCTCCCATTGCCATACACAGTGCAAATAGCACTCGCGTCTGTTCCCAGCAAGTACAGTGTATTGGACTGAAGAGAAGCTACTGTTCTGGTCAGTTTCCTAAGCAGAGTTGAACTAGATATGCCCCGTGTGTGTAGGAAGCACAGTTTTTTTGTTCTGAGCAAGCTCACTGTTCTGGCCCTATAGGAAACACAGGAGAGTAGAAGAGTGCTGTTTTCTCAAAAGCAGAGTGTGTTTCTTTCAAGGCGAGCTAGCGTTTGTTTCCCAGTCCTAAACGGAGTTGAATCCCATGCAGTTTCTGGTCCTACGAGCAAGAGTTGTTTTCTGCTTAGAAGAGTCACTATTGCGCTCCCATTGCGATACACAGTGCAAATAGCACTCGCGTCTGTTCCCAGCAAGTACAGTGTATTGGACTGAAGAGAAGCTACTGTTCTGGTCAGTTTCCTAAGCAGAGTTGAACTAGATATGCCCCGTGTGTGTAGGAAGCACAGTTGTTTTGTTCTGAGCAAGCTCACTGTTCTGGCCCTATAGGAAACACAGGAGAGTAGAAGAGTGCTGTTTTCTCAAAAGCAGAGTGTGTTTCTTGCAAGGCGAGCTAGCGTTTGTTTCCCAGTCCTAAACGGAGTTGAATCCCATGCAGTTTCTGGTCCTACGAGCAAGAGTTGTTTTCTGCTAAGAAGAGTCACTATTGCGCTCCCATTGCCATACACAGTGCAAATAGCACTCGCGTCTGTTCCCAGCAAGTACAGTGTATTGGACTGAAGAGAAGCTACTGTTCTGGTCAGTTTCCTAAGCAGAGTTGAACTAGATATGCCCCGTGTGTTTAGGAAGCACAGTTCTTTTGTTCTGAGCAAGCTCACTTTTCTGGCCCTATAGGAAACACAGGAGAGTAGAAGAGTGCTGTTTTCTCAAAAGCAGAGTGTGTTTCTTGCAAGGCGAGCTAGCGTTTGTTTCCCAGTCCTAAACGGAGTTGAATCCCATGCAGTTTCTGGTCCTACGAGCAAGAGTTGTTTTCTGCTAAGAAGAGTCACTATTGCGCTCCCATTGCCATACACAGTGCAAATAGCACTCGCGTCTGTTCCCAGCAAGTACAGTGTATTGGACTGAAGAGAAGCTACTGTTCTGGTCAGTTTCCTAAGCAGAGTTGAACTAGATATGCCCCGTGTGTGTAGGAAGCACAGTTCTTTTGTTCTGAGCAAGCTCACTGTTCTGGCCCTATAGGAAACACAGGAGAGTAGAAGAGTGCTGTTTTCTCAAAAGCAGAGTGTGTTTCTTGCAAGGCGAGTTAGCGTTTGTTTCCCAGTCCTAAACGGAGTTGAATCCCATGCAGTTTCTGGTCCTACGAGCAAGAGTTGTTTTCTGCTAAGAAGAGTCACTATTGCGCTCCCATTGCCATACACAGTGCAAATAGCACTCGCGTCTGTTCCCAGCAAGTACAGTGTATTGGACTGAAGAGAAGCTACTGTTCTTGTCAGTTTCCTAAGCAGAGTTGAACTAGATATGCCCCGTGTGTGTAGGAAGCACAGTTCTTTTGTTCTGAGCAAGCTCACTGTTCTGGCCCTATAGGAAACACAGGAGAGTAGAAGAGTGCTGTTTTCTCAAAAGCAGAGTGTGTTTCTTGCAAGGCGAGCTAGCGTTTGTTTCCCAGTCCTAAACGGAGTTGAATCCCATGCAGTTTCTGGTCCTACGAGCAAGAGTTGTTTTCTGCTTAGAAGAGTCACTATTGCGCTCCCATTGCCATACACAGTGCAAATAGCACTCGCGTCTGTTCCCAGCAAGTACAGTGTATTGGACTGAAGAGAAGCTACTGTTCTGGTCAGTTTCCTAAGCAGAGTTGAACTAGATATGCCCCGTGTGTGTAGGAAGCACAGTTGTTTTGTTCTGAGCAAGCTCACTGTTCTGGCCCTATAGGAAACACAGGAGAGTAGAAGAGTGCTGTTTTCTCAAAAGCAGAGTGTGTTTCTTGCTAGGCGAGCTAGCGTTTGCTTCCCAGTCCTAAACGGAGTTGAATCCCATGCAGATTCTGGTCCTACGAGCAAGAGTTGTTTTCTGCTAAGAAGAGTCACTATTGCGCTCCCATTGCCATACACAGTGCAAATAGCACTCGCGTCTGTTCCCAGCAAGTACAGTGTATTGGACTGAAGAGAAGCTACTGTTCTGGTCAGTTTCCTAAGCAGAGTTGAACTAGATATGCCCCGTGTGTGTAGGAAGCACAGTTCTTTGGTTCTGAGCAAGCTCACTGTTCTGGCCCTATAGGAAACACAGGAGAGTAGAAGAGTGCTGTTTTCTCAAAAGCAGAGTGTGTTTCTTGCAAGGCGAGCTAGCGTTTGTTTCCCAGTCCTAAACGGAGTTGAATCCCATGCAGTTTCTGGTCCTACGAGCAAGAGTTGTTTTCTGCTAAGAAGAGTCACTATTGCGCTCCCATTGCCATACACAGTGCAAATAGCACTCGCGTCTGTTCCCAGCAAGTACAGTGTATTGGACTGAAGAGAAGCTACTGTTCTGGTCAGTTTCCTAAGCAGAGTTGAACTAGATATGCCCCGTGTGTGTAGGAAGCACAGTTCTTTTGTTCTGAGCAAGCTCACTGTTCTGGCCCTATAGGAAACACAGGAGAGTAGAAGAGTGCTGTTTTCTCAAAAGCAGAGTGTGTTTCTTGCAAGGCGAGCTAGC
This sequence comes from Peromyscus eremicus, assembly GCF_949786415.1. Classification (NCBI taxonomy): domain Eukaryota; kingdom Metazoa; phylum Chordata; class Mammalia; order Rodentia; family Cricetidae; genus Peromyscus; species Peromyscus eremicus. Next base: position 9,070 of record NW_026738149.1, read on the forward strand.
GTTTGTTTCCCAGTCCTAAACGGAGTTGAATCCCATGCAGTTTCTGGTCCTACGAGCAAGAGTTGTTTTCTGCTAAGAAGAGTCACTATTGCGCTCCCATTGCCATACACAGTGCAAATAGCACTCGCGTCTGTTCCCAGCAAGTACAGTGTATTGGACTGAAGAGAAGCTACTGTTCTGGTCAGTTTCCTAAGCAGAGTTGAACTAGATATGCCCCGTGTGTGTAGGAAGCACAGTTCTTTTGTTCTGAGCAAGCTCACTGTTCTGGCCCTATAGGAAACACAGGAGAGTAGAAGAGTGCTGTTTTCTCAAAAGCAGAGTGTGTTTCTTGCAAGGCGAGCTAGCGTTTGTTTCCCAGTCCTAAACGGAGTTGAATCCCATGCAGTTTCTGGTCCTACGAGCAAGAGTTGTTTTCTGCTAAGAAGAGTCACTATTGCGCTCCCATTGCCATACACAGTGCAAATAGCACTCGCGTCTGTTCCCAGCAAGTACAGTGTATTGGACTGAAGAGAAGCTACTGTTCTGGTCAGTTTCCTAAGCAGAGTTGAACTAGATATGCCCCGTGTGTGTAGGAAGCACAGTTTTTTTGTTCTGAGCAAGCTCACTGTTCTGGCCCTATAGGAAACACAGGAGAGTAGAAGAGTGCTGTTTTCTCAAAAGCAGAGTGTGTTTCTTTCAAGGCGAGCTAGCGTTTGTTTCCCAGTCCTAAACGGAGTTGAATCCCATGCAGTTTCTGGTCCTACGAGCAAGAGTTGTTTTCTGCTTAGAAGAGTCACTATTGCGCTCCCATTGCGATACACAGTGCAAATAGCACTCGCGTCTGTTCCCAGCAAGTACAGTGTATTGGACTGAAGAGAAGCTACTGTTCTGGTCAGTTTCCTAAGCAGAGTTGAACTAGATATGCCCCGTGTGTGTAGGAAGCACAGTTGTTTTGTTCTGAGCAAGCTCACTGTTCTGGCCCTATAGGAAACACAGGAGAGTAGAAGAGTGCTGTTTTCTCAAAAGCAGAGTGTGTTTCTTGCAAGGCGAGCTAGCGTTTGTTTCCCAGTCCTAAACGGAGTTGAATCCCATGCAGTTTCTGGTCCTACGAGCAAGAGTTGTTTTCTGCTAAGAAGAGTCACTATTGCGCTCCCATTGCCATACACAGTGCAAATAGCACTCGCGTCTGTTCCCAGCAAGTACAGTGTATTGGACTGAAGAGAAGCTACTGTTCTGGTCAGTTTCCTAAGCAGAGTTGAACTAGATATGCCCCGTGTGTTTAGGAAGCACAGTTCTTTTGTTCTGAGCAAGCTCACTTTTCTGGCCCTATAGGAAACACAGGAGAGTAGAAGAGTGCTGTTTTCTCAAAAGCAGAGTGTGTTTCTTGCAAGGCGAGCTAGCGTTTGTTTCCCAGTCCTAAACGGAGTTGAATCCCATGCAGTTTCTGGTCCTACGAGCAAGAGTTGTTTTCTGCTAAGAAGAGTCACTATTGCGCTCCCATTGCCATACACAGTGCAAATAGCACTCGCGTCTGTTCCCAGCAAGTACAGTGTATTGGACTGAAGAGAAGCTACTGTTCTGGTCAGTTTCCTAAGCAGAGTTGAACTAGATATGCCCCGTGTGTGTAGGAAGCACAGTTCTTTTGTTCTGAGCAAGCTCACTGTTCTGGCCCTATAGGAAACACAGGAGAGTAGAAGAGTGCTGTTTTCTCAAAAGCAGAGTGTGTTTCTTGCAAGGCGAGTTAGCGTTTGTTTCCCAGTCCTAAACGGAGTTGAATCCCATGCAGTTTCTGGTCCTACGAGCAAGAGTTGTTTTCTGCTAAGAAGAGTCACTATTGCGCTCCCATTGCCATACACAGTGCAAATAGCACTCGCGTCTGTTCCCAGCAAGTACAGTGTATTGGACTGAAGAGAAGCTACTGTTCTTGTCAGTTTCCTAAGCAGAGTTGAACTAGATATGCCCCGTGTGTGTAGGAAGCACAGTTCTTTTGTTCTGAGCAAGCTCACTGTTCTGGCCCTATAGGAAACACAGGAGAGTAGAAGAGTGCTGTTTTCTCAAAAGCAGAGTGTGTTTCTTGCAAGGCGAGCTAGCGTTTGTTTCCCAGTCCTAAACGGAGTTGAATCCCATGCAGTTTCTGGTCCTACGAGCAAGAGTTGTTTTCTGCTTAGAAGAGTCACTATTGCGCTCCCATTGCCATACACAGTGCAAATAGCACTCGCGTCTGTTCCCAGCAAGTACAGTGTATTGGACTGAAGAGAAGCTACTGTTCTGGTCAGTTTCCTAAGCAGAGTTGAACTAGATATGCCCCGTGTGTGTAGGAAGCACAGTTGTTTTGTTCTGAGCAAGCTCACTGTTCTGGCCCTATAGGAAACACAAGAGAGTAGAAGAGTGCTGTTTTCTCAAAAGCAGAGTGTGTTTCTTGCTAGGCGAGCTAGCGTTTGCTTCCCAGTCCTAAACGGAGTTGAATCCCATGCAGATTCTGGTCCTACGAGCAAGAGTTGTTTTCTGCTAAGAAGAGTCACTATTGCGCTCCCATTGCCATACACAGTGCAAATAGCACTCGCGTCTGTTCCCAGCAAGTACAGTGTATTGGACTGAAGAGAAGCTACTGTTCTGGTCAGTTTCCTAAGCAGAGTTGAACTAGATATGCCCCGTGTGTGTAGGAAGCACAGTTCTTTGGTTCTGAGCAAGCTCACTGTTCTGGCCCTATAGGAAACACAGGAGAGTAGAAGAGTGCTGTTTTCTCAAAAGCAGAGTGTATTTCTTGCAAGGCGAGCTAGCGTTTGTTTCCCAGTCCTAAACGGAGTTGAATCCCATGCAGTTTCTGGTCCTACGAGCAAGAGTTGTTTTCTGCTAAGAAGAGTCACTATTGCGCTCCCATTGCCATACACAGTGCAAATAGCACTCGCGTCTGTTCCCAGCAAGTACAGTGTATTGGACTGAAGAGAAGCTACTGTTCTGGTCAGTTTCCTAAGCAGAGTTGAACTAGATATGCCCCGTGTGTGTAGGAAGCACAGTTCTTTTGTTCTGAGCAAGCTCACTGTTCTGGCCCTATAGGAAACACAGGAGAGTAGAAGAGTGCTGTTTTCTCAAAAGCAGAGTGTGTTTCTTGCAAGGCGAGCTAGCGTTTGTTTCCCAGTCCTAAACGGAGTTGAATCCCATGCAGTTTCTGGTCCTACGAGCAAGAGTTGTTTTCTGCTTAGAAGAGTCACTATTGCGCTCCCATTGCCATACACAGTGCAAATAGCACTCGCGTCTGTTCCCAGCAAGTACAGTGTATTGGACTGAAGAGAAGCTACTGTTCTGGTCAGTTTCCTAAGCAGAGTTGAACTAGATATGCCCCGTGTGTGTAGGAAGCACAGTTGTTTTGTTCTGAGCAAGCTCACTGTTCTGGCCCTATAGGAAACACAGGAGAGTAGAAGAGTGCTGTTTTCTCAAAAGCAGAGTGTGTTTCTTGCTAGGCGAGCTAGCGTTTGCTTCCCAGTCCTAAACGGAGTTGAATCCCATGCAGATTCTGGTCCTACGAGCAAGAGTTGTTTTCTGCTAAGAAGAGTCACTATTGTGCTCCCATTGCCATACACAGTGCAAATAGCACTCGCGTCTGTTCCCAGCAAGTACAGTGTATTGGACTGAAGAGAAGCTACTGTTCTGGTCAGTTTCCTAAGCAGAGTTGAACTAGATATGCCCCGTGTGTGTAGGAAGCACAGTTCTTTTGTTCTGAGCAAGCTCACTGTTCTGGCCCTATAGGAAACACAGGAGAGTAGAAGAGTGCTGTTTTCTCAAAAGCAGAGTGTGTTTCTTGCAAGGCGAGCTAGCGTTTGTTTCCCAGTCCTAAACGGAGTAGAATCCCATGCAGTTTGTGGTCCTACGAGCAAGAATTGTTTTCTGCTAAGAAGAGTCACTATTGCGCTCCCATTGCCATACACAGTGCAAATAGCACTCGCGTCTGTTCCCAGCAAGTACAGTGTATTGGACTGAAGAGAAGCTACTGTTCTGGTCAGTTTCCTAAGCAGAGTTGAACTAGATATGCCCCGTGTGTGTAGGAAGCACAGTTCTTTTGTTCTGAGCAAGCTCACTGTTCTGGCCCTATAGGAAACACAGGAGAGTAGAAGAGTGCTGTTTTCTCAAAAGCAGAGTGTGTTTCTTGCAAGGCGAGCTAGCGTTTGTTTCCCAGTCCTAAACGGAGTTGAATCCCATGCAGTTTCTGGTCCTACGAGCAAGAGTTGTTTTCTGCTAAGAAGAGTCACTATTGCGCTCCCATTGCCATACACAGTGCAAATAGCACTCGCGTCTGTTCCCAGCAAGTACAGTGTATTGGACTGAAGAGAAGCTACTGTTCTGGTCAGTTTCCTAAGCAGAGTTGAACTAGATATGCCCCGTGTGTGTAGGAAGCACAGTTCTTTTGTTCTGAGCAAGCTCACTGTTCTGGCCCTATAGGAAACACAGGAGAGTAGAAGAGTGCTGTTTTCTCAAAAGCAGAGTGTGTTTCTTGCAAGGCGAGCTAGCGTTTGTTTCCCAGTCCTAAACGGAGTTGAATCCCATGCAGTTTCTGGTCCTACGAGCAAGAGTTGTTTTCTGCTAAGAAGAGTCACTATTGCGCTCCCATTGCCATACACAGTGCAAATAGCACTCGCGTCTGTTCCCAGCAAGTACAGTGTATTGGACTGAAGAGAAGCTACTGTTCTGGTCAGTTTCCTAAGCAGAGTTGAACTAGATATGCCCCGTGTGTGTAGGAAGCACAGTTGTTTTGTTCTGAGCAAGCTCACTGTTCTGGCCCTATAGGAAACACAGGAGAGTAGAAGAGTGCTGTTTTCTCAAAAGCAGAGTGTGTTTCTTGCAAGGCGAGCTAGCGTTTGTTTCCCAGTCCTAAACGGAGTTGAATCCCATGCAGATTCTGGTCCTACGAGCAAGAGTTGTTTTCTGCTAAGAAGAGTCACTATTGCGCTCCCATTGCCATACACAGTGCTAATAGCACTCGCGTCTGTTCCCAGCAAGTACAGTGTATTGGACTGAAGAGAAGCTACTGTTCTGGTCAGTTTCCTAAGCAGAGTTGAACTAGATATGCCCCGTGTGTGTAGGAAGCACAGTTGTTTTGTTCTGAGCAAGCTCACTGTTCTGGCCCTATAGGAAACACAGGAGAGTAGAAGAGTGCTGTTTTCTCAAAAGCAGAGTGTGTTTCTTGCAAGGCGAGCTAGCGTTTGTTTCCCAGTCCTAAACGGAGTTGAATCCCATGCAGATTCTGGTCCTACGAGCAAGAGTTGTTTTCTGCTAAGAAGAGTCACTATTGTGCTCCCATTGCCATACACAGTGCAAATAGCACTCGCGTCTGTTCCCAGGAAGTACAGTGTATGGACTGAAGAGAAGCTACTGTTCTGGTCAGTTTCCTAAGCAGAGTTGAACTAGATATGCCCCGTGTGTGTAGGAAGCACAGTTCTTTTGTTCTGAGCAAGCTCATTGTTCTGGCCATATAGGAAACACAGGAGAGTAGAAGAGTGCTGTTTTCTCAAAAGCAGAGTGTGTTTCTTGCAAGGCGAGCTAGCGTTTGTTTCCCAGTCCTAAACGGAGTTGAATCCCATGCAGTTTCTGGTCCTACGAGCAAGAGTTGTTTTCTGCTAAGAAGAGTCACTATTGCGCTCCCATTGCCATACACAGTGCAAATAGCACTCGCGTCTGTTCCCAGCAAGTACAGTGTATTGGACTGAAGAGAAGCTACTGTTCTGGTCAGTTTCCTAAGCAGAGTTGAACTAGATATGCCCCGTGTGTGTAGGAATCACAGTTCTTTTGTTCTGAGCAAGCTCACTGTTCTGGCCCTATAGGAAACACAGGAGAGTAGAAGAGTGCTGTTTTCTCAAAAGCAGAGTGTGTTTCTTGCAAGGCGAGTTAGCGTTTGTTTCCCAGTCCTAAACGGAGTTGAATCCCATGCAGTTTCTGGTCCTACCAGCAAGAGTTGTTTTCTGCTAAGAAGAGTCACTATTGCGCTCCCATTGCCATACACAGTGCAAATAGCACTCGCGTCTGTTCCCAGCAAGTACAGTGTATTGGACTGAAGAGAAGCTACTGTTCTGGTCAGTTTCCTAAGCAGAGTTGAACTAGATATGCCCCGTGTGTGTAGGAAGCACAGTTCTTTTGTTCTGAGCAAGCTCACTGTTCTGGCCCTATAGGAAACACAGGAGAGTAGAAGAGTGCTGTTTTCTCAAAAGCAGAGTGTGTTTCTTGCAAGGCGAGCTAGCGTTTGTTTCCCAGTCCTAAACGGAGTTGAATCCCATGCAGTTTCTGGTCCTACGAGCAAGAGTTGTTTTCTGCTAAGAAGAGTCACTATTGCGCTCCCATTGCCATACACAGTGCAAATAGCACTCGCGTCTGTTCCCAGCAAGTACAGTGTATTGGACTGAAGAGAAGCTACTGTTCTGGTCAGTTTCCTAAGCAGAGTTGAACTAGATATGCCCCGTGTGTGTAGGAAGCACAGTTCTTTTGTTCTGAGCAAGCTCACTGTTCTGGCCCTATAGGAAACACAGGAGAGTAGAAGAGTGCTGTTTTCTCAAAAGCAGAGTGTGTTTCTTGCAAGGCGAGCTAGCGTTTGTTTCCCAGTCCTAAACGGAGTTGAATCCCATGCAGTTTCTGGTCCTACGAGCAAGAGTTGTTTTCTGCTAAGAAGAGTCACTATTGCGCTCCCATTGCCATACACAGTGCAAATAGCACTCGCGTCTGTTCCCAGCAAGTACAGTGTATTGGACTGAAGAGAAGCTACTGTTCTGGTCAGTTTCCTAAGCAGAGTTGAACTAGATATGCCCCGTGTGTGTAAGAAGCACAGTTTATTTGTTCTGAGCAAGCTCACTGTTCTGGCCCTATAGGAAACACAGGAGAGTAGAAGAGTGCTGTTTTCTCAAAAGCAGAGTGTGTTTCTTGCAAGGCGAGCTAGCGTTTGTTTCCCAGTCCTAAACGGAGTTGAATCCCATGCAGTTTGTGGTCCTACGAGCAAGAGTTGTTTTCTGCTAAGAAGAGTCACTATTGCGCTCCCATTGCCATACACAGTGCAAATAGCACTCGCGTCTGTTCAAAGCAAGTACAGTGTATTGGACTGAAGAGAAGCTACTGTTCTGGTCAGTTTCCTAAGCAGAGTTGAACTAGATATGCCCCGTGTGTGTAAGAAGCACAGTTTATTTGTTCTGAGCAAGCTCACTGTTCTGGCCCTATAGGAAACACAGGAGAGTAGAAGAGTGCTGTTTTCTCAAAAGCAGAGTGTGTTTCTTGCAAGGCGAGCTAGCGTTTGTTTCCCAGTCCTAAACGGAGTAGAATCCCATGCAGTTTCTGGTCCTACGAGCAAGAGTTGTTTTCTGCTAAGAAGAGTCACTATTGCGCTCCCATTGCCATACACAGTGCAAATAGCACTCGCGTCTGTTCCCAGCAAGTACAGTGTATTGGACTGAAGAGAAGCTACTGTTCTGGTCAGTTTCCTAAGCAGAGTTGAACTAGATATGCCCCGTGTGTGTAGGAAGCACAGTTCTTTTGTTCTGAGCAAGCTCACTGTTCTGGCCCTATAGGAAACACAGGAGAGTAGAAGAGTGCTGTTTTCTCAAAAGCAGAGTGTGTTTCTTGCAAGGCGAGCTAGCGTTTGTTTCCCAGTCCTAAACGGAGTTGAATCCCATGCAGTTTCTGGTCCTACGAGCAAGAGTTGTTTTCTGCTAAGAAGAGTCACTATTGCGCTCCCATTGCCATACACAGTGCAAATAGCACTCGCGTCTGTTCCCAGCAAGTACAGTGTATTGGACTGAAGAGAAGCTACTGTTCTGGTCAGTTTCCTAAGCAGAGTTGAACTAGATATGCCCCGTGTGTGTAAGAAGCACAGTTGATTTGTTCTGAGCAAGCTCACTGTTCTGGCCCTATAGGAAACACAGGAGAGTAGAAGAGTGCTGTTTTCTCAAAAGCAGAGTGTGTTTCTTGCAAGGCGAGCTAGCGTTTGTTTCCCAGTCCTAAACGGAGTTGAATCCCATGCAGTTTGTGGTCCTACGAGCAAGAGTTGTTTTCTGCTAAGAAGAGTCACTATTGCGCTCCCATTGCCATACACAGTGCAAATAGCACTCGCGTCTGTTCCCAGCAAGTACAGTGTATTGGACTGAAGAGAAGCTACTGTTCTGGTCAGTTTCCTAAGCAGAGTTGAACTAGATATGCCCCGTGTGTGTAAGAAGCACAGTTTATTTGTTCTGAGCAAGCTCACTGTTCTGGCCCTATAGGAAACACAGGAGAGTAGAAGAGTGCTGTTTTCTCAAAAGCAGAGTGTGTTTCTTGCAAGGCGAGCTAGCGTTTGTTTCCCAGTCCTAAACGGAGTAGAATCCCATGCAGTTTCTGGTCCTACGAGCAAGAGTTGTTTTCTGCTAAGAAGAGTCACTATTGCGCTCCCATTGCCATACACAGTGCAAATAGCACTCGCGTCTGTTCCCAGCAAGTACAGTGTATTGGACTGAAGAGAAGCTACTGTTCTGGTCAGTTTCCTAAGCAGAGTTGAACTAGATATGCCCCGTGTGTGTAGAAACCACAGTTCTTTTGTTCTGAGCAAGCTCACTGTTCTGGCCCTATAGGAAACACAGGAGAGTAGAAGAGTGCTGTTTTCTCAAAAGCAGAGTGTGTTTCTTGCAAGGCGAGCTAGCGTTTGTTTCCCAGTCCTAAACGGAGTTGAATCCCATGCAGTTTGTGGTCCTACGAGCAAGAGTTGTTTTCTGCTAAGAAGAGTCACTATTGCGCTCCCATTGCCATACACAGTGCAAATAGCACTCGCGTCTGTTCCCAGCAAGTACAGTGTATTGGACTGAAGAGAAGCTACTGTTCTGGTCAGTTTCCTAAGCAGAGTTGAACTAGATATGCCCCGTGTGTGTAAGAAGCACAGTTTATTTGTTCTGAGCAAGCTCACTGTTCTGGCCCTATAGGAAACACAGGAGAGTAGAAGAGTGCTGTTTTCTCAAAAGCAGAGTGTGTTTCTTGCAAGGCGAGCTAGCGTTTGTTTCCCAGTCCTAAACGGAGTAGAATCCCATGCAGTTTCTGGTCCTACGAGCAAGAGTTGTTTTCTGCTAAGAAGAGTCACTATTGCGCTCCCATTGCCATACACAGTGCAAATAGCACTCGCGTCTGTTCCCAGCAAGTACAGTGTATTGGACTGAAGAGAAGCTACTGTTCTGGTCAGTTTCCTAAGCAGAGTTGAACTAGATATGCCCCGTGTGTGTAGGAAGCACAGTTCTTTGGTTCTGAGCAAGCTCACTGTTCTGGCCCTATAGGAAACACAGGAGAGTAGAAGAGTGCTGTTTTCTCAAAAGCAGAGTGTGTTTCTTGCAAGGCGAGCTAGCGTTTGTTTCCCAGTCCTAAACGGAGTTGAATCCCATGCAGTTTCTGGTCCTACGAGCAAGAGTTGTTTTCTGCTAAGAAGAGTCACTATTGCGCTCCCATTGCCATACACAGTGCAAATAGCACTCGCGTCTGTTCCCAGCAAGTACAGTGTATTGGACTGAAGAGAAGCTACTGTTCTGGTCAGTTTCCTAAGCAGAGTTGAACTAGATATGCCCCGTGTGTGTAGGAAGCACAGTTGTTTTGTTCTGAGCAAGCTCACTGTTCTGGCCCTATAGGAAACACAGGAGAGTAGAAGAGTGCTGTTTTCTCAAAAGCAGAGTGTGTTTCTTGCAAGGCGAGCTAGCGTTTGTTTCCCAGTCCTAAACGGAGTAGAATCCCATGCAGTTTCTGGTCCTACGAGCAAGAGTTGTTTTCTGCTAAGAAGAGTCACTATTGCGCTCCCATTGCCATACACAGTGCAAATAGCACTCGCGTCTGTTCCCAGCAAGTACAGTGTATTGGACTGAAGAGAAGCTACTGTTCTGGTCAGTTTCCTAAGCAGAGTTGAACTAGATATGCCCCGTGTGTGTAGGAAGCACAGTTCTTTGGTTCTGAGCAAGCTCACTGTTCTGGCCCTATAGGAAACACAGGAGAGTAGAAGAGTGCTGTTTTCTCAAAAGCAGAGTGTGTTTCTTGCAAGGCGAGCTAGCATTTGTTTCCCAGTCCTAAACGGAGTTGAATCCCATGCAGTTTCTGGTCCTACGAGCAAGAGTTGTTTTCTGCTAAGAAGAGTCACTATTGCGCTCCCATTGCCATACACAGTGCAAATAGCACTCGCGTCTGTTCCCAGCAAGTACAGTGTATTGGACTGAAGAGAAGCTACTGTTCTGGTCAGTTTCCTAAGCAGAGTTGAACTAGATATGCCCCGTGTGTGTAGGAAGCACAGTTCTTTGGTTCTGAGCAAGCTCACTGTTCTGGCCCTATAGGAAACACAGGAGAGTAGAAGAGTGCTGTTTTCTCAAAAGCAGAGTGTGTTTCTTGCAAGGCGAGCTAGCGTTTGTTTCCCAGTCCTAAACGGAGTTGAATCCCATGCAGTTTCTGGTCCTACGAGCAAGAGTTGTTTTCTGCTAAGAAGAGTCACTATTGCTCTCCCATTGCCATACACAGTGCAAATAGCACTCGCGTCTGTTCCCAGCAAGTACAGTGTATTGGACTGAAGAGAAGCTACTGTTCTGGTCAGTTTCCTAAGCAGAGTTGAACTAGATATGCCCCGTGTGTGTAGGAAGCACAGTTCTTTTGTTCTGAGCAAGCTCACTGTTCTGGCCCTATAGGAAACACAGGAGAGTAGAAGAGTGCTGTTTTCTCAAAAGCAGAGTGTGTTTCTTGCAAGGCGAGCTAGCGTTTGTTTCCCAGTCCTAAACGGAGTTGAATCCCATGCAGTTTGTGGTCCTACTAGCAAGAGTTGTTTTCTGCTAAGAAGAGTCACTATTGCGCTCCCATTGCCATACACAGTGCAAATAGCACTCGCGTCTGTTCCCAGCAAGTACAGTGTATTGGACTGAAGAGAAGCTACTGTTCTGGTCAGTTTCCTAAGCAGAGTTGAACTAGATATGCCCCGTGTGTGTAAGAAGCACAGTTTATTTGTTCTGAGCAAGCTCACTGTTCTGGCCCTATAGGAAACACAGGAGAGTAGAAGAGTGCTGTTTTCTCAAAAGCAGAGTGTGTTTCTTGCAAGGCGAGCTAGCGTTTGTTTCCCAGTCCTAAACGGAGTTGAATCCCATGCAGTTTCTGGTCCTACGAGCAAGAGTTGTTTTCTGCTAAGAAGAGTCACTATTGCGCTCCCATTGCCATACACAGTGCAAATAGCACTCGCGTCTGTTCCCAGCAAGTACAGTGTATTGGACTGAAGAGAAGCTACTGTTCTGGTCAGTTTCCTAAGCAGAGTTGAACTAGATATGCCCCGTGTGTGTAGGAAGCACAGTTGTTTTGTTCTGAGCAAGCTCACTGTTCTGGCCCTATAGGAAACACAGGAGAGTAGAAGAGTGCTGTTTTCTCAAAAGCAGAGTGTGTTTCTTGCAAGGCGAGCTAGCGTTTGTTTCCCAGTCCTAAACGGAGTAGAATCCCATGCAGTTTCTGGTCCTACGAGCAAGAGTTGTTTTCTGCTAAGAAGAGTCACTATTGCGCTCCCATTGCCATACACAGTGCAAATAGCACTCGCGTCTGTTCCCAGCAAGTACAGTGTATTGGACTGAAGAGAAGCTACTGTTCTGGTCAGTTTCCTAAGCAGAGTTGAACTAGATATGCCCCGTGTGTGTAGGAAGCACAGTTCTTTGGTTCTGAGCAAGCTCACTGTTCTGGCCCTATAGGAAACACAGGAGAGTAGAAGAGTGCTGTTTTCTCAAAAGCAGAGTGTGTTTCTTGCAAGGCGAGCTAGCATTTGTTTCCCAGTCCTAAACGGAGTAGAATCCCATGCAGTTTCTGGTCCTACGAGCAAGAGTTGTTTTCTGCTAAGAAGAGTCACTATTGCGCTCCCATTGCCATACACAGTGCAAATAGCACTCGCGTCTGTTCCCAGCAAGTACAGTGTATTGGACTGAAGAGAAGCTACTGTTCTGGTCAGTTTCCTAAGCAGAGTTGAACTAGATATGCCCCGTGTGTGTAGGAAGCACAGTTGTTTTGTTCTGAGCAAGCTCACTGTTCTGGCCCTATAGGAAACACAGGAGAGTAGAAGAGTGCTGTTTTCTCAAAAGCAGAGTGTGTTTCTTGCAAGGCGAGCTAGCGTTTGTTTCCCAGTCCTAAACGGAGTTGAATCCCATGCAGTTTCTGGTCCTACGAGCAAGAGTTGTTTTCTGCTAAGAAGAGTCACTATTGCGCTCCCATTGCCATACACAGTGCAAATAGCACTCGCGTCTGTTCCCAGCAAGTACAGTGTATTGGACTGAAGAGAAGCTACTGTTCTGGTCAGTTTCCTAAGCAGAGTTGAACTAGATATGCCCCGTGTGTGTAGGAAGCACAGTTCTTTTGTTCTGAGCAAGCTCACTGTTCTGGCCCTATAGGAAACACAGGAGAGTAGAAGAGTGCTGTTTTCTCAAAAGCAGAGTGTGTTTCTTGCAAGGCGAGCTAGCGTTTGTTTCCCAGTCCTAAACGGAGTTGAATCCCATGCAGTTTCTGGTCCTACGAGCAAGAGTTGTTTTCTGCTAAGAAGAGTCACTATTGCGCTCCCATTGCCATACACAGTGCAAATAGCACTCGCGTCTGTTCCCAGCAAGTACAGTGTATTGGACTGAAGAGAAGCTACTGTTCTGGTCAGTTTCCTAAGCAGAGTTGAACTAGATATGCCCCGTGTGTGTAGGAAGCACAGTTCTTTTGTTCTGAGCAAGCTCACTGTTCTGGCCCTATAGGAAACACAGGAGAGTAGAAGAGTGCTGTTTTCTCAAAAGCAGAGTGTGTTTCTTGCAAGGCGAGCTAGCGTTTGTTTCCCAGTCCTAAACGGAGTAGAATCCCATGCAGTTTCTGGTCCTACGAGCAAGAGTTGTTTTCTGCTAAGAAGAGTCACTATTGCGCTCCCATTGCCATACACAGTGCAAATAGCACTCGCGTCTGTTCCCAGCAAGTACAGTGTATTGGACTGAAGAGAAGCTACTGTTCTGGTCAGTTTCCTAAGCAGAGTTGAACTAGATATGCCCCGTGTGTGTAGGAAGCACAGTTTTTGGTTCTGAGCAAGCTCACTGTTCTGGCCTTATAGGAAACACAGGAGAGTAGAAGAGTGCTGTTTTCTCAAAAGCAGAGTGTGTTTCTTGCAAGGCGAGCTAGCGTTTGTTTCCCAGTCATAAACGGAGTTGAATCCCATGCAGTTTGTGGTCCTACGAGCAAGAGTTGTTTTCTGCTAAGAAGAGTCACTATTGCGCTCCCATTGCCATACACAGTGCAAATAGCACTCGCGTGTGTTCCCAGCAAGTACAGTGTATTGGACTGAAGAGAAGCTACTGTTCTGGTCAGTTTCCTAAGCAGAGTTGAACTAGATATGCCCCGTGTGTGTAGGAAGCACAGTTCTTTTGTTCTGAGCAAGCTCACTGTTCTGGCCCTATAGGAAACACAGGAGAGTAGAAGAGTGCTGTTTTCTCAAAAGCAGAGTGTGTTTCTTGCAAGGCGAGCTAGCGTTTGTTTCCCAGTCCTAAACGGAGTTGAATCCCATGCAGTTTCTGGTCCTACGAGCAAGAGTTGTTTTCTGCTAAGAAGAGTCACTATTGCGCTCCCATTGCCATACACAGTGCAAATAGCACTCGCGTCTGTTCCCAGCAAGTACAGTGTATTGGACTGAAGAGAAGCTACTGTTCTGGTCAGTTTCCTAAGCAGAGTTGAACTAGATATGCCCCGTGTGTGTAGGAAGCACAGTTCTTTGGTTCTGAGCAAGCTCACTGTTCTGGCCCTATAGGAAACACAGGAGAGTAGAAGAGTGCTGTTTTCTCAAAAGCAGAGTGTGTTTCTTGCAAGGCGAGCTAGGGTTTGTTTCCCAGTCCTAAACGGAGTTGAATCCCATGCAGTTTGTGGTCCTACGAGCAAGAGTTGTTTTCTGCTAAGAAGAGTCACTATTGCGCTCCCATTGCCATACACAGTGCAAATAGCACTCGCGTCTGTTCCCAGCAAGTACAGTGTATTGGACTGAAGAGAAGCTACTGTTCTGGTCAGTTTCCTAAGCAGAGTTGAACTAGATATGCCCCGTGTGTGTAGGAAGCACAGTTCTTTTGTTCTGAGCAAGCTCACTGTTCTGGCCCTATAGGAAACACAGGAGAGTAGAAGAGTGCTGTTTTCTCAAAAGCAGAGTGTGTTTCTTGCAAGGCGAGCTAGCGTTTGTTTCCCAGTCCTAAACGGAGTTGAATCCCATGCAGTTTGTGGTCCTACGAGCAAGAGTTGTTTTCTGCTAAGAAGAGTCACTATTGCGCTCCCATTGCCATACACAGTGCAAATAGCACTCGCGTCTGTTCCCAGCAAGTACAGTGTATTGGACTGAAGAGAAGCTACTGTTCTGGTCAGTTTCCTAAGCAGAGTTGAACTAGATATGCCCCGTGTGTGTAGGAAGCACAGTTCTTTGGTTCTGAGCAAGCTCACTGTTCTGGCCCTATAGGAAACACAGGAGAGTAGAAGAGTGCTGTTTTCTCAAAAGCAGAGTGTGTTTCTTGCAAGGCGAGCTAGCGTTTGTTTCCCAGTCCTAAACGGAGTTGAATCCCATGCAGTTTGTGGTCCTACGAGCAAGAGTTGTTTTCTGCTAAGAAGAGTCACTATTGCGCTCCCATTGCCATACACAGTGCAAATAGCACTCGCGTCTGTTCCCAGCAAGTACAGTGTATTGGACTGAAGAGAAGCTACTGTTCTGGTCAGTTTCCTAAGCAGAGTTGAACTAGATATGCCCCGTGTGTGTAGGAAGCACAGTTCTTTTGTTCTGAGCAAGCTCACTGTTCTGGCCCTATAGGAAACACAGGAGAGTAGAAGAGTGCTGTTTTCTCAAAAGCAGAGTGTGTTTCTTGCAAGGCGAGCTAGCGTTTGTTTCCCAGTCCTAAACGGAGTAGAATCCCATGCAGTTTGTGGTCCTACGAGCAAGAGTTGTTTTCTGCTCAGAAGAGTCACTATTGCGCTCCCATTGCCATACACAGTGCAAATAGCACTCACGTCTGTTCCCAGCAAGTACAGTGTATTGGACTGAAGAGAAGCTACTGTTCTGGTCAGTTTCCTAAGCAGAGTTGAACTAGATATGCCCCGTGTGTGTAGGAAGCACAG
>NW_026738150.1:0-24136 GCF_949786415.1 Peromyscus eremicus
CATTTAGGACTGGTAAACAAATGCTAGCTCGCCTTACAAGAAACACACTCTGCTTTTGAGAAAAGAGCACTCTTCTACTCTACTGTGTTTCCTATGGGGTCCGAACATTGAGCTTGCTCAGAACAAAAGAACTGTGCTTCCTACACACACGGACCATATGTAGTTCAACTCTGCTTAGGAAACTGACAAGAACAGTAGCTCCTATTCAGTCCAATACACTGTACTTGCTGGGAACAGACGCCAGTGCTATTTGCTCTGTGTATGGCAATAGGAGCACAATAGTGTCTCTTCTTATCAGAAAACAACTCTTGCTCGTAGGACCAGAAACTGCATGGGATTCAACTCCATTTCTGACTGGGAAACAAACACTAGCTCGCCTTAGAAGAAAGGCACTCTGATTTTGAGAAAAGAGCACTCTTCTACTCTACTGTGTTTCCTAAGGGGTCCGAATAGTGAGCTTGCTCAGAACAAAAGAACTGTGCTTCCTACACACAGGGGCCATATCTAGTTCAACTCTGCTTAGGAAACTGACAAGAACAGTAGCTACGCTTCGGTCCAATACACTGAACTTGCTGGGAACAGACGCGAGTGCTATTTGCACTGTGCATGGAAATGGGAGAGCAATAGTGACTTTCTTTACCAGAAAACAACTCTTGCTCGTAGGACCAGAAACTGCATGGGATTCAACTCCATTTGTAACTGGGAAACAAACGCTAGCTCGCCTTACAAGGAACACACTCTGCTTTTGAGAAAAGAGCACTCTTCTACTCTACTGTGTTTCCTATAAGGTCCGAACAGTGAGCTTGCTCAGAACAAAAGAACTGTGCTTCCTACACACACGGGCCATATCTAGTTCAATTCGGCTTAGGAAACTGACAAGAACAGTACCTCCGCTTCAGTCCAATACACTGTACTTGCTGGGAACGGATGCGAGTGCTATTTGCACTGTGTATGGCAATGGGAGCTCAATAGTGACTTTATTACCAGAAAACAACTCTTGCTCGTAGGACCAAAAACTGGATGTGATTCAACTCCATTTAGGACTGGGAAACAAACGCTAGCTCGCCTTACAAGAAACACACTCTGCTTTTGAGAAAAGAGCAGTCTTCTACTCTACTGTGTTTCCTATGGGGTCCGAACAGTGAGCTTGCTCAGAACAAAAGAACTGTGCTTCCTACACACACGGGCCATATCTAGTTCAACTCTGCTTAGGAAACTGACAAGAACGGTAGCTCCTCTTCAGTCCAATACACTGTACTAGCTGGGAACAGACGCGAGTGCTATTTACCCTGTGTAAGGCAAAAGGAGCACAATAGTGACTCTTCTTATCAGAAAACAACTCTTACTCATAGGACAAGAAACTGCATGGGATTCAACTCCATTTCTGACTGGGAAACTAAACACTAGCTCGCCTTACAAGAAAGACTCTCTGATTTTGAGAAAAGAGCACTCTTCTACTCTACTGTGTTTCCTATGGGGTCCAAATAGTGAGCTTGCTCAGAACAAAAGAACTGTGCTTCCTACACACAGGGGCCATATCTAGTTCAACTCTGCTTAGGAAACTGACAAGAACAGTAGCTCCACTTCAGTCCAATACACTGTAATTGCTGGGAACAGACGCGAGTGCTATTTGCACTGTGTATGGAAATGGGAGCGCAATAGTGACTTTCCTTACCAGAAAACAACTCTTGGTCGGAGGACCAAAAACTGCATGTGATTCATCTCCATTTAGGACTGGGAAACAAATGCTAGCTCGACTTACAAGAAACACACTCTGCTTTTGAGAAAAGAGCACTCTTCTACTCTACTGTGTTTCCTAGGGGGTCTGAACAGTGAGCTTGCTCAGAACAAAAGAACTGTGCTTCTTACACACACGGACCATATCTAGTTCATCTCTGCTTAGTAAACTGACAAGAACAGTAGCTCCGCTTCACTCCAATACACTGTACTTGCTGGGAACAGACGCGAGTGCTATTTGCACTGTGTATGGAAATGGGAGCGCAATAGTGACGTTCCTTACCAGAAAACACCTCTTGCTCGTAGGACCAGAAACTGCATGGGATTCAACTCCATTTCTGACTGGGAAACAAACACTAGCTCGCCTTACAAGAAACACACTCTGCTTTTGAGAAAAGAGCACTCTTCTACTCTAATGTCTTTTCTATGGGGTACGAACAGTGAGCTTGCTCAGAACAAAAGAACTGTGCTTCCTAAACACAGGGGCCATATCTAGTTCAACTCTGCTTAGGAAACTGACAAGAACAGTAGCTCCACTTCAGTCTAATACACTGTACTTGCTGGGAACAGACGCAAGTGCTATTTGCCCTGTGTATGACAATGGGAGCGCAATAGTGACTCTTCTTACCAGAAAACAACTATTGCTCGTAGGACCAGAAACTGCATGGGTTTCAACTCCATTTCTGACTGGAAAACAAACAGTAGCTAGCGTTACAAGAAACACACTCTCCTTTTGAGAAAAGAGGACTCTTCTACTCTAATGTGTTTCCTATGGGGTCCGAATAGTGAGCTTGCTCAAAACAAAAGAACTGTGCTTCCTACACACATGGGCCATATTTAGTACAACTCTACTTAGGTAACTGACAAGAACAGTAGCTCTGCTTCAGTCAAATACACTGTACTTGCTGGGAACAGACGCGAGTGCTATTTGCACTGAGTATGGAAATGGGAGCACAATAGTGACTTTCCTTACCAGAAAACAACTCTTGCTCGTAGGACCAAAAACTGCATGTGATTCAACTCCGTTTAGGACTGGGAAACAAATGCTAGCTCGCCTAACAAGAAACACACTCTGCTTTTGAGAAAAGAGCACTCTTCTACTCGACTGTGTATCCTATGGGGTCCGAACAGTGAGCTTGCTCAGAACAAAAGAACTGTGCTTCCTACACACACGGGCCATATCTAATTCAACTCTGCTTAGGAAACTGACAAGAACAGTAGCTCCGCTTTAGTCCAATACACTGTACTTGCTGGGAACAGATGCGAGTGCTATTTACACTGTGTATGGCAATGGGAGCGCAACAGTGACTTTATTACCAGAAAACAACTCTTGCTCGTAGGACCAAAAACTGCATGTGATTCAACTCCATTTTGGACTGGGAAACAAACGCTAGCTCGCCTTACAAGAAACACACTCTGCTTTTGAGAAAAGAGCACTCTTCTACTCTACTGTTATTCCTATGGGGTCCGAACAGTGAGCTTGCTCAGAACAAAAGAACTGTGCTTCCTACACACACGGGCCATATCAAGTTCAACTCTGTTTAGGAAACTGACAAGAACGGTAGCTCCTCTTCAGTCCAATACACTGTACTAGCTGGGAACAGACGCGAGTGCTATTTGCACTGTGTATGGCAATAGGAGCACAATAGTGACTCTTCTTATCAGAAAACAACTCTTACTCATAGGACAAGAAACTGCATGGGATTCAACTCCATTTCTGACTGGGAAACAAACACTAGCTCGCCTTACAAGAAAGACTCTCTGATTTTGAGAAAAGAGCACTCTTCTACTCTACTGTGTTTCCTATGGGGTCCAAATAGTGACCTTGCTCAGAACAAAAGAACTGTGCTTCCTACACTCAGGGGCCATATCTAGTTCAACTCTGCTTAGGAAACTGACAAGAACAGTAGCTCCGCTTCGGTCCAATACACTGTAATTGCTGGGAACAGTCGCGAGTGCTATATGCACTGTGTATGGAAATGGGAGCACAATAATGACTTTCCTTACCAGAAAACAACTCTTGGTCGTA
This sequence comes from Peromyscus eremicus, assembly GCF_949786415.1. Lineage (NCBI taxonomy): Eukaryota > Metazoa > Chordata > Mammalia > Rodentia > Cricetidae > Peromyscus > Peromyscus eremicus. The sequence goes on from NW_026738150.1 coordinate 3,767, forward strand.
GGACCAAAAACTGCATGTGATTCAACTCCATTTAGGACTGGGAAACAAATGCCAGCTCGCATTACAAGAAACACACTCTGCTTTTCAGAAAAGAGCACTCTTCTACTCTACTGTGTTTACTATAGTGCCAGAACAGTGAGCTTGCTCAGAACAAAAGAACTGTGCTTCCTACACACAGGGGCCATATCTAGTTCAACTCTGCTTAGGAAACTGACAAGAACAGTAGCTACGCTTCAGTCCAATACACGGTACTTGCTGGGAACAGACGCGAGTGCTATTTGTACTGTGTATGTAAAAGGGAGCGCAATAGTGACTTTCCTTACCAGAAAACAACTCTTGGTCATAGGACAAGAAACTGCAAGTGATTCAACTCCATTTAGGACTGGGAAACAAATGCTATCTCGCCTTACAAGAAACACACTCTGCTTTTGAGAAAAGAGCACTCTTCTACTCTACTGTGTTTCCTATGTGGTCATAAATAGTGAGCTTGCTCAGAACAAAAGAACTGTGCTTCCTACACACAGGGGCCATATCTAGTTCAACTTTGCTTAGCAAACTGAGAAGAACAGTAGCTCCGCTTCAGTCCAATACACTGTACTTGCTGGGAACAGATGCGAGTGCTATTTACACTGTGTATGGCAATGGGAGCGCAACAGTGACTTTATTCCCAGAAAACAACTCTTGCTCGTAGGACCAAAAACTGCATGTGATTCAACTCTATTTAGGACTGGGAAACAAACTCTAGCTCGCCTTACAAGAAACACACTCTGCTTTTGAGAAAAGAGCAGTCTTCTACTCTACTGTGTTTCCTATGGGGTCCGAACAGTGAGCTTGCTCAGAACAAAAGAACTGTGCTTCCTACACACACGGGGCATATCTAGTTTAACTCTGCTTAGGAAACTGACAAGAACAGTAGCTCCTCTTCAGTCCAATACACTGTACTTGCTGGGAACAGACGCGAGTGCTATTGGCACTGTGTATGGCAATGGGAGCACAATAGTGACTTTCCTTACCAGAAAACAACTCTTGCTCGTAGGACCAGAAACTGCATGTGATTCAGCTCCATTTAGGACTGGTAAACAAATGCTAGCTCGCCTTACAAGAAACACACTCTGCTTTTGAGAAAAGAGCACTCTTCTACTCTACTGTGTTTCCTATGGGGTCCGAACATTGAGCTTGCTCAGAACAAAAGAACTGTGCTTCCTACACACACGGACCATATGTAGTTCAACTCTGCTTAGGAAACTGACAAGAACAGTAGCTCCTATTCAGTCCAATACACTGTACTTGCTGGGAACAGACGCCAGTGCTATTTGCTCTGTGTATGGCAATAGGAGCACAATAGTGTCTCTTCTTATCAGAAAACAACTCTTGCTCGTAGGACCAGAAACTGCATGGGATTCAACTCCATTTCTGACTGGGAAACAAACACTAGCTCGCCTTAGAAGAAAGGCACTCTGATTTTGAGAAAAGAGCACTCTTCTACTCTACTGTGTTTCCTAAGGGGTCCGAATAGTGAGCTTGCTCAGAACAAAAGAACTGTGCTTCCTACACACAGGGGCCATATCTAGTTCAACTCTGCTTAGGAAACTGACAAGAACAGTAGCTACGCTTCGGTCCAATACACTGAACTTGCTGGGAACAGACGCGAGTGCTATTTGCACTGTGCATGGAAATGGGAGAGCAATAGTGACTTTCTTTACCAGAAAACAACTCTTGCTCGTAGGACCAGAAACTGCATGGGATTCAACTCCATTTGTAACTGGGAAACAAACGCTAGCTCGCCTTACAAGGAACACACTCTGCTTTTGAGAAAAGAGCACTCTTCTACTCTACTGTGTTTCCTATAAGGTCCGAACAGTGAGCTTGCTCAGAACAAAAGAACTGTGCTTCCTACACACACGGGCCATATCTAGTTCAATTCGGCTTAGGAAACTGACAAGAACAGTACCTCCGCTTCAGTCCAATACACTGTACTTGCTGGGAACGGATGCGAGTGCTATTTGCACTGTGTATGGCAATGGGAGCTCAATAGTGACTTTATTACCAGAAAACAACTCTTGCTCGTAGGGCCAAAAACTGGATGTGATTCAACTCCATTTAGGACTGGGAAACAAACGCTAGCTCGCCTTACAAGAAACACACTCTGCTTTTGAGAAAAGAGCAGTCTTCTACTCTACTGTGTTTCCTATGGGGTCCGAACAGTGAGCTTGCTCAGAACAAAAGAACTGTGCTTCCTACACACACGGGCCATATCTAGTTCAACTCTGCTTAGGAAACTGACAAGAACGGTAGCTCCTCTTCAGTCCAATACACTGTACTAGCTGGGAACAGACGCGAGTGCTATTTACCCTGTGTAAGGCAAAAGGAGCACAATAGTGACTCTTCTTATCAGAAAACAACTCTTACTCATAGGACAAGAAACTGCATGGGATTCAACTCCATTTCTGACTGGGAAACTAAACACTAGCTCGCCTTACAAGAAAGACTCTCTGATTTTGAGAAAAGAGCACTCTTCTACTCTACTGTGTTTCCTATGGGGTCCAAATAGTGAGCTTGCTCAGAACAAAAGAACTGTGCTTCCTACACACAGGGGCCATATCTAGTTCAACTCTGCTTAGGAAACTGACAAGAACAGTAGCTCCACTTCAGTCCAATACACTGTAATTGCTGGGAACAGACGCGAGTGCTATTTGCACTGTGTATGGAAATGGGAGCGCAATAGTGACTTTCCTTACCAGAAAACAACTCTTGGTCGGAGGACCAAAAACTGCATGTGATTCATCTCCATTTAGGACTGGGAAACAAATGCTAGCTCGACTTACAAGAAACACACTCTGCTTTTGAGAAAAGAGCACTCTTCTACTCTACTGTGTTTCCTAGGGGGTCTGAACAGTGAGCTTGCTCAGAACAAAAGAACTGTGCTTCTTACACACACGGACCATATCTAGTTCATCTCTGCTTAGTAAACTGACAAGAACAGTAGCTCCGCTTCACTCCAATACACTGTACTTGCTGGGAACAGACGCGAGTGCTATTTGCACTGTGTATGGAAATGGGAGCGCAATAGTGACGTTCCTTACCAGAAAACACCTCTTGCTCGTAGGACCAGAAACTGCATGGGATTCAACTCCATTTCTGACTGGGAAACAAACACTAGCTCGCCTTACAAGAAACACACTCTGCTTTTGAGAAAAGAGCACTCTTCTACTCTAATGTCTTTTCTATGGGGTACGAACAGTGAGCTTGCTCAGAACAAAAGAACTGTGCTTCCTAAACACAGGGGCCATATCTAGTTCAACTCTGCTTAGGAAACTGACAAGAACAGTAGCTCCACTTCAGTCTAATACACTGTACTTGCTGGGAACAGACGCAAGTGCTATTTGCCCTGTGTATGACAATGGGAGCGCAATAGTGACTCTTCTTACCAGAAAACAACTATTGCTCGTAGGACCAGAAACTGCATGGGTTTCAACTCCATTTCTGACTGGAAAACAAACAGTAGCTAGCGTTACAAGAAACACACTCTCCTTTTGAGAAAAGAGGACTCTTCTACTCTAATGTGTTTCCTATGGGGTCCGAATAGTGAGCTTGCTCAAAACAAAAGAACTGTGCTTCCTACACACATGGGCCATATTTAGTACAACTCTACTTAGGTAACTGACAAGAACAGTAGCTCTGCTTCAGTCAAATACACTGTACTTGCTGGGAACAGACGCGAGTGCTATTTGCACTGAGTATGGAAATGGGAGCGCAATAGTGACTTTCCTTACCAGAAAACAACTCTTGCTCGTAGGACCAAAAACTGCATGTGATTCAACTCCGTTTAGGACTGGGAAACAAATGCTAGCTCGCCTTAAAAGAAACACACTCTGCTTTTGAGAAAAGAGCACTCTTCTACTCTACTGTGTTTCCTATAGGTCCAGAACAGTGAGATTGCTCAGAACAAAAGAACTGTGCTTCATACAAATACTGCCATATCTGGTTCAATTCTGCTTAGGAAACTGAAAAGAACAGTAGCTCCTGTTCAGTGCAATACACTGTACATTCTGGGAACAGACGCCAGTGCTATTTGCCCTGTGTATGACCATGGGAGTGCAATAGTGACTCTTATTACCAGAAAACAACTCTTGCTCGTAGGACAAGAAACTGCATGTGATTCAACTCCATTTAGGACTGGGAAACAAACGCTAGCTCACGTAACAAGAAACACACTCTGCTTTTGAGAAAAGAGCACTCTTCTAATCGACTGTGTATCCTATGGGGTCCGAACAGTGAGCTTGCTCAGAACAAAAGAACTGGGCTTCCTACACACACGGGCCATATCTAGTTCAACTCTGCTTAGGAAACTGACAAGAACAGTAGCTCCGCTTCAGTCCAATACACTGTACTTGCTGGGAACAGATGCGAGTGCTATTTACACTGTGTATGGCAATGGGAGTGCAACAGTGACTTCATTACCAGAAAACAACTCTTGCTCATAGGACCAGAAACTGCATGTGATTCAACTCCATTTAGGACTGGGAAACAAACGCTAGCTCGCCTTACAAGAAACACCCTCTGCTTTTGAGAAAAGAGCAATCTTCTACTCTACTGTGTTTCCTATGGGGTCCGAACATTGAGCTTGCTCAGAACAAAAGAACTGTGCTTCCTACACACACGGGCGATATCTAGTTCAACTCTGCTTAGGAAACTGACAAGAACAGTAGCTCCTCTTCTGTCCAATACACTGTACTTGCTGGGAACAGACGCGAGTGCTATTGGCACTGTGTATGGCAATGGGAGCGCAATAGTGACTTTCCTTACCAGAAAACAACTCTTGCTCGTAGGACCAGAAACTGCATGTGATTCAGCTCTATTTAGGACTGCGAAACAAGTGCTAGCTCGCCTTACAAGAAACACACTCTGCTTTTGAGAAAAGAGCACTCTTCTACTCTACTGTGTTTCCTATGGGGTCCGAACAGTGAGATTGCTCAGAACAAAGAACTGTGCTTCCTACACACACGGACCATATGTAGTTCAACTCTGCTTAGGAAACTGACAAGAACAGTAGCTCCTATTCAGTCCAATACACTGTACTTGCTGGGAACAGACACGAGTGCTATTTGCACTGTGTATGGCAATAGGAGCACAATAGTGACTCTTCTTATCAGAAAACAACTCTTGCTCATAGGACCAGAAACTGCATGGAATTCAACTCCATTTCTGACTGGGAAACAAACACTAGCTCGCCTTACAAGAAAGACACTCTGATTTTGAGAAAAGAGCACTCTTCTACTCTACTGTGTTTCCTAAGGGGTCCGAATAGTGAGCTTGCTCAGAACAAAAGAACTGTGCTTCCTAAACACACGGGCCATATCTAGTTCAACTCTGCTTAGGAAACTGACAAGAACAGTAGCTCCTCTTCTGTCCAATACACTGTACTTGCTGGGAACAGATGCGAGTGCTATTTACACTGTGTATGGCAATGGGAGTGCAACAGTGACTTCATTACCAAAAAACAACTCTTGCTCATAGGACCAGAAACTGCATGTGATTCAACTCCATTTAGGACTGGGAAACAAACGCTAGCTCGCCTTACAAGAAACACCCTCTGCTTTTGAGAAAAGAGCAATCTTCTACTCTACTGTGTTTCCTATGGGGTCCTAACATTGAGCTTGCTCAGAACAAAAGAACTGTGCTTCCTACACACACGGGCCATATCTAGTTCAACTCTGCTTAGGAAACTGACAAGAACAGTAGCTCCTCTTCTGTCCAATACACTGTACTTGCTGGGAACAGACGCGAGTGCTATTGGCACTGTGTATGGCAATGGGAGCGCAATAGTGACTTTCCTTACCAGAAAACAACTCTTGCTCGTAGGACCAGAAACTGCATGTGATTCAGCTCTATTTAGGACTGCGAAACAAATGCTAGCTCGCCTTACAAGAAACACACTCTGCTTTTGAGAAAAGAGCACTCTTCTACTCTACTGTGTTTCCTATGGGGTCCGAACAGTGAGATTGCTCAGAACAAAGAACTGTGCTTCCTACACACACGGACCATATGTAGTTCAACTCTGCTTAGGAAAGTGACAAGAACAGTAGCTCCTATTCAGTCCAGTACACTGTACTTGCTGGGAACAGACACGAGTGCTATTTGCACTGTGTATGGCAATAGGAGCACAATAGTGACTCTTCTTATCAGAAAACAACTCTTGCTCATAGGACCAGAAACTGCATGGAATTCAACTCCATTTCTGACTGGGAAACAAACACTAGCTCGCCTTACAAGAAAGACACTCTGATTTTGAGAAAAGAGCACTCTTCTACTCTACTGTGTTTCCTAAGGGGTCCGAATAGTGAGCTTGCTCAGAACAAAAGAACTGTGCTTCCTAAACACACAGGCCATATCTAGTTCAACTCTGCTTAGGAAACTGACAAGAACAGTAGCTCCGCTTCAGTCCAATACACTGTACTTGCTGGGAACAGACACGAGGGCTATTTGCACTGTGTATGTAAATGGGAGCGCAATAGTGACTTTCCTTACCAGAAAACAACTCTGGGTCGTAGGACCAAAAACTGCATGTGATTCAACTCCATTTAGGATTGGGAAACAAACGCTATCTCGCCTTACAAAAAACACACTCTGCTTTTGAGAAAAGAGCACTCTTCTACTCTACTGTGTTTTCTAGGGGGTCGGAACAGTGAGCTTGCTCAGAACAAAAGAACTGTGCTTCATACAAATACTGCCATATCTAGTTCAATTCTGCTTAGGAAACTGAAAAGAACAATAGCTCCTGTTCAGCGCAATACACTGTACATTCTGGGAACAGACGCCAGTGCTATTTGCCCTGTGTATGACAATGGGAGCGCAATAGTGACTCTTATTACCAGAAAACAACTCTTGCTCGTAGGACAAGAAACTGCATTGATTCAACTCCATTTAGGACTGGGAAACCAACGCTAGCTCGCCTTACAAGAAACATACTCTGCTTTTGAGAAAAGAGCACTCTTCTACTCGACTGTGTATCCTATGGGGTCCGATCAGTGAGCTTGCTCAGAACAAAAGAACTGGGCTTCATACACACACGGCCATATCTAGTTCAACTCTGCTTAGGAAACTGACAAGAACAGTAGCTCCGCTTCAGTCCAATACACTGTACTTGCTGGAAACAGATGCGAGTGCTATTTAAACTGTGTATGGAAATGGGAGCGCAATAGTGACTTTCCTTACCAAAAAACAACTCTTGCTCGTAGGACCAGAAACTGCATGGGATTCAACTCCATTTCTGACTGGGAAACAAACACTAGCTCGCCTTACAAGAAACACACTCTGCTTTTGAGAAAAGAAAACTCTTCTACTCTACTGTGTTTCCTATGGGGTCTGAACAGTGAGCTTGCTCAGAACAAAAGAACTGTGCTTCCTACACACACGGGCCATATCTAGTTCAACTCTGCTTAGGAAACTGACAAGAACAGTAGCTCCTCTTCAGTCGAATACACTGTACTAGCTGGGAACAGACGTGAGTGCTATTTACCCTGTGTATGGCAATAGGAGCACAATAGTCACTCTTCTTATCAGAAAACAACTCTTACTCATAGGACAAGAAACTGCATGGGATTCAACTCCATTTCTGACTGGGAAACAAACACTAGCTCGCCTTACAAGAAACACACTCTGCTTTTGAGAAAAGAGCACTCTTCTACTCTACTGTGTTTCTTATGGGGTCCGAACAGTGAGTTTGCTCAGAACAAAAGAACTGTGCTTCCTACAAATATGGCCATATCTAGTTCAATTCTGCTTAGGAAACTTAAAAGAACAGTAGATCCTCTTCAGTCCAATACACTGTACATGCTGGGAACAGACGCCAGGGCTATTTGCCCTCTGTATGACAATGAGAGCGCAATAGTGACTCTTCTTACCAGAAAACAACTATTGCTCGTAGGACCAGAAACTGCATGGGTTTCATCTCCATTTCTGACTGGAAAACAAACAGTAGCTAGCGTTACAAGAAACACACTCTCCTTTTGAGAAAATAGGACTCTTCTACTCTAATGTGTTTCCTATGGGGTCCGAATAGTGAGCTTGCTCAAAACAAAAGAACTGTGCTTCCTACACCCATGGGCCATATCTAGTACAACTCTACTTAGGTAACTGACAAGATCAGTAGCTCTGCTTCAGTCAAATACACTGTACTTGCTGGGAACAGACGCGAGTGCTATTTGCACTGAGTATGGAAATGGGAGCGCAATAGTGACTTTCCTTACCAGAAAACAACTCTTGCTCGTAGGACCAAAAACTGCATGTGATTCAACTCCGTTTAGGACTGGGAAACAAATGCTAGCTCGCCTTAAAAGAAACACACTCTGCTTTTGAGAAAAGAGCACTCTTCTACTCTACTGTGTTTCCTATAGGGCCAGAACAGTGAGATTGCTCAGAACAAAAGAACTGTGCTTCATACAAATACTGCCATATCTAGTTCAATTCTGCTTAGGAAACTGAAAAGAACAGTAGCTCCTGTTCAGTGCAATACACTGTACATTCTGGGAACAGACGCCAGTGCTATTTGCCCTGTGTATGACAATGGGAGCGCAATAGTGACTCTTATTACCAGAAAACAACTCTTGCTCGTAGGACAAGAAACTGCATGTGATTCAACTCCATTTAGGACTGGGAAACAAACGCTAGCTCACGTAACAAGAAACACACTCTGCTTTTGAGAAAAGAGCACTCTTCTAATCGACTGTGTATCCTATGGGGTCTGAACAGTGAGCTTGCTCAGAACAAAAGAACTGGGGTTCCTAAACACACGGGCCATATCTAGTTCAACTCTGCTTAGGAAACTGACAAGAACAGTAGCTCCGCTTCAGTCCAATACACTGTACTTGCTGGGAACAGATGCGAGTGCTATTTACACTGTGTATGGCAATGGGAGTGCAACAGTGACTTCATTACCAGAAAACAACTCTTGCTCATAGGACCAGAAACTGCATGTGATTCAACTCCATTTAGGACTGGGAAACAAACGCTAGCTCGCCTTACAAAAAACACCCTCTGCTTTTGAGAAAAGAGCAATCTTCTACTCTACTGTGTTTCCTATGGGGTCCGAACATTGAGCTTGCTCAGAACAAAAGAACTGTGCTTCCTACACACACGGGCCATATCTAGTTCAACTCTGCTTAGGAAACTGACAAGAACAGTAGCTCCGCTTCTGTCCAATACACTGTACTTGCTGGGAACAGACGCGAGTGCTATTGGCACTGTGTATGGCAATGGGAGCGCAATAGTGACTTTCCTTACCAGAAAACAACTCTTGCTCGTAGGACCAGAAACTGCATGTGATTCAGCTCTATTTAGGACTGCGAAACAAATGCTAGCTCGCCTTACAAGAAACACACTCTGCTTTTGAGAAAAGAGCACTCTTCTACTCTACTGTGTTTCCTATGGGGTCCGAACAGTGAGATTGCTCAGAACAAAGAACTGTGCTTCCTACACACACGGACCATATGTAGTTCAACTCTGCTTAGGAAACTGACAAGAACAGTAGCTCCTATTCAGTCCAATACACTGTACTTGCTGGGAACAGACACGAGTGCTATTTGCACTGTGTATGGCAATAGGAGCACAATAGTGACTCTTCTTATCAGAAAACAACTCTTGCTGATAGGACCAGAAACTGCATGGAATTCAACTCCATTTCTGACTGGGAAACAAACACTAGCTCGCCTTACAAGAAAGACACTCTGATTTTGAGAAAAGAGCACTCTTCTACTCTACTGTGTTTCCTATGGGGTCCGAATAGTGAGCTTGCTCAGAACAAAAGAACTGTGCTTCCTAAACACACGGGCCATATCTAGTTCAACTCTGCTTAGGAAACTGACAAGAACAGTAGCTCCGCTTCAGTCCAATACACTGTACTTGCTGGGAACAGACACGAGGGCTATTTGCACTGTGTATGTAAATGGGAGCGCAATAGTGACTTTCCTTACCAGAAAACAACTCTTGGTCGTAGGACAAAAAACTGCATGTGATTCAACTCCATTTAGGATTGGGAAACAAACGCTATCTCGCCTTACAAAAAACACACTCTGCTTTTGAGAAAAGAGCACTCTTCTACTCTACTGTGTTTTCTAGGGGGTCGGAACAGTGAGCTTGCTCAGAACAAAAGAACTGTGCTTCATTCAAATACTGCCATATCTATTTCAATTCTGCTTAGGAAACTGAAAAGAACAGTAGCTCCTGTTCAGCGCAATACACTGTACATTCTGGGAACAGACGCCAGTGCTATTTGCCCTGTGTATGACAATGGGAGCGCAATAGTGACTCTTATTACCAGAAAACAACTCTTGCTCGTAGGACAAGAAACTGCATTGATTCAACTCCATTTAGGACTGGGAAACCAACGCTAACTCGCCTTACAAGAAACATACTCTGCTTTTGAGAAAAGAGCACTCTTCTACTCGACTGTGTATCCTATGGGGTCCGAACAGTGAGCTTGCTCAGAACAAAAGAACTGGGCTTCATACACACACGGCCATATCTAGTTCAACTCTGCTTAGGAAACTGACAAGAACAGTAGCTCCGCTTCAGTCTAATACACTGTACTTGCTGGGAACAGATGCGAGTGCTATTTAAACTGTGTATGGCAATGGGACTGCAACAGTGACTTTATTACCAGAAAACAACTCTTGCTCGTAGGACCAAAAACTGCATGTGATTCAACTCCATTTAGGACTGGGAAACAAACACTAGCTCGCCTTACAAGAAACACACTCTGCTTTTGAGAAAAGAGCACTCTTCTACTCTACTGTGTTTCCTATGGGGTCCAAACATTGAGCTTGCTCAGAACAAAAGAACTGTGCTTCCTACACACACGGGCCATATCTAGTTCAACTCTGCTTAGGAAACTGACAAGAACAGTAGCTCCTCTTCAGTCCAATACACTGTACTTGCTGGGAACAGACACGAGGGCTATTTGCACTGTGTAAGGCAATGGGATCACAATAGTGACTTTCCTTACCAGAAAACAACTCTTGCTCGTAGGACCAGAAACTGCATGTGATTCAGCTCCATTTAGGACTGGGAAAGAAACGCTAGCTCGCCTTACAAGAAACACACTCTTCTTTTGAGAAAAGAGCACTCTTCTACTCTACGGTGTTTCCTATAGTGCCAGAACAGTGAGCTTGCTCAGAACAAAAGAACTGTGCTTCATACAAATACTGCCATATCTAGTTCAATTCTGCTTAGGAAACTGACAAAACAGTTGCTCCTCTTCAGTCCAATACACTGTACTAGCTGGGAACAGACGCGAGTGCTATTTGCCCTGTGTATGGCCATAGGAGCACAATAGTGACTCATCTTATGAGAAAACAACTCTTACTCATAGGACAAGAAACTGCATGGGATTCAACTCCATTTAGGACTGGGAAACAAACACTAGCTCGCCTTACAAGAAACACACTCTGCTTTTGAGAAAAGAGCACTCTTCTACTCTACTGTGTTTCCTATGGGGTCCGAATAGTGAGCTTGCTCAGAAAAAAAGAACTGTGCTTCCTACACAAAGGGGCCATATCTAGTTCAACTATGCTTCGGAAACTGACAAGAACAGTAGCTCCGCTTCAGTCCAATACACTGTAATTGCTGGGAACAAATGCGAGTGCTATTTACACTGTATATGACAATGGGAGCACAACAGTGACTTTATTACCAGAAAACAACTCTTGCTCGTAGGACCAAAAACTGCATGTGATTCAACTCCATTTAGGACTGGGAAACAAACTCTAGCTCGCCTTACAAGAAACACACTCTGCTTTTGAGAAAAGAGCAGTCTTCTACTCTACTGTGTTTCCTATGGGGTCTGAACATTGAGCTTGCTCAGAACAAAAGAACTGTGCTTCCTACACACACGGGCCATATCTAGTTCAACTCTGCTTAGGAAACTGACAAGAACAGTAGCTCCTCTTCAGTCCAATACACTGTACTTGCTGGGAACAGACGCGAGTGCTATTGGCACTGTGTATGTCAATGGGAGCGCAATAGTGACTTTCCTTACCAGAAAACAACTCTTGCTCGTAGGACCAGAAACTGCATGGGATACAACTCCATTTCTCACTGGGAAACAAACACTAGCTCGCCTTACAAGAAAGACTCTCTGATTTTGAGAAAAGAGCTCTCTTCTCCTCTACTGTGTTTACTATGGGGTCCGATAATGAGCTTGCTCAGAACAAAAGAACTGTGCTTCCTACACACAGGGGCCATATCTAGTTCAACTCTGCTTAGGAAACTGACAAGAACAGTAGCTCCGCTTCAGTCCAATACACTGTACTTGCAGGGAACAGACACGAGTGCTATTTGCACTGTGTATGTAAATGGGAGCGCAATAGTGACTTTCCTTACCAGAAAACAACTCTTGGTCGTAGGACAAAAAACTGCATGGGATTCAACTCCATTTAGGACTGGGAAACAAACGCTATCTAGCCTTACAAAAAACACACTCTGCTTTTGAGAAAAGAGCACTCTTCTACTCTACTGTGTTTTCTAGGGGGTCTGAACAGTGAGCTTGCTCAGAACAAAAGAACTGTGCTTCCTAAACACACGGGCCATATCTAGTTCATCTCTGCTTACGAAACTGACAAGAACAGTAGCTCCGCTTCAGTCCAATACACTGTACTAGCTGGGAACAGACGCGAGTGCTATTTACCCTGTGTATGGCAATAGGAGCACAATAGTCACTCTTCTTATCAGAAAACAACTCTTACTCATAGGACAAGAAACTGCATGGGATTCAACTCCATTTAGGACTGGGAAACAAACACTAGCTCGCCTTACAAGAAACACACTCTGCTTTTGAGAAAAGAGCACTCTTCTACTCTACTGTGTTTCTTATGGGGTCCGAACAGTGAGCTTGCTCAGAACAAAAGAACTGTGCTTCCTACAAATATGGCCATATCTAGTTCAATTCTGCTTAGGAAATTTAAAAGAACAGTAGATCCTCTTCAGTCCAATACACTGTACATGCTGGGAACAGACGCCAGGGCTATTTGCCCTCTGTATGACAATGAGAGCACAATAGTGACTCTTCTTACCAGAAAACAACTCTTGCTCGTAGGACCAGAAACTGTATGTGATTCAACTCCATTTAGGACTGGAAAACAAATGCCAGCTCTCCTTACAAGAAACACACTCTGCTTTTGAGAAAAGAGCACTCTTCTACTCTACTGTGTATCCTATGGGGTCGGAACAGTGAGCTTGCTCAGAACAAAAGAACTGTGCTTCCTACACACAGGGGCCATATCTAGTTCAACTCTCCTTAGGAACCTGACAAGAACGGTAGCTCCTCTTCAGTCCAATACACTGTACTAGCTGGGAACAGACGCGAGTGCTATTTGCACTGTGTATGGCAATAGGAGCGCAATAGTGACTCTTCTTATCAGAAAACACCTCTTGCTCATAGGACCAGAAACTGCATGGGATTCAACTCCATTTCTGACTGGGAAACAAACACTAGCTCGCCTTATAAGAAACACACTCTGCTTTTGAGAAGAGAGCACTCTTCTACTCTAATGTCTTTTCTATGGGGTCCGAACAGTGAGCTTGCTCAGAACAAAAGAACTGTGCTTCCTACACACAGGGGCCATATCTAGTTCAACTCTGCTTAGGAAACTGACAAGAACAGTAGCTCCACTTCAGTCCAATACACTGTACTTGCTGGGAACAGACGCAAGTGCTATTTGCCCTGTGTATGACAATGGGAGCGCAATAGTGACTCTTCTTACCAGAAAACAACTATTGCTCGTAGGACCAGAAACTGCATGGGTTTCAACTCCATTTCTGACTGGAAAACAAACAGTAGCTAGCGTTACAAGAAACACACTCTCCTTTTGAGAAAAGAGGACTCTTCTACTCTAATGTGTTTCTTATTGGGGTCCGAATAGTGAGCTTGCTCAAAACAAAAGAACTGTGCTTCCTACACACATGGGCCATATCTAGTACAACTATACTTAGGAAACTGACAAGAACAGTAGCTCTGCTTCAGTCAAATACACTGTACTTGCTGGGAACAGACGCGAGTGCTATTTGCACTGAGTAAGGAAATGGGAGCGCAATAGTGACTTTCCTTACCAGAAAACAACTCTTGCTCGTAGGACCAAAAACTGCATGTGATTCAACTCCGTTTAGGACTGGGAAACAAATGCTAGCTCACCTTAAAAGAAACACACTCTGCTTTTGAGAAAAGAGCACTCTTCTACTCTACTGTGTTTCCTATAGGGCCAGAACAGTGAGATTGCTCAGAACAAAAGAACTGTGCTTCATACAAATACTGCCATATCTAGTTCAATTCTGCTTAGGAAACTGAAAAGAACAGTAGCTCCTGTTCAGTGCAATACACTGTACATTCTGGGAACAGACGCCAGTGCTATTTGCCCTGTGTATGACAATGGGAGCGCAATAGTGACTCTTATTACCAGAAAACAACTCTTGCTCGTAGGACAAGAAACTGCATGTGATTCAACTCCATTTAGGACTGGGAAACAAACGCTAGCTCACGTAACAAGAAACACACTCTGCTTTTGAGAAAAGAGCACTCTTCTAATCGACTGTGTATCCTATGGGGTCTGAACAGTGAGCTTGCTCAGAACAAAAGAACTGGGCTTCCTACACACACGGGCCATATCTAGTTCAACTCTGCTTAGGAAACTGACAAGAACAGTAGCTCCGCTTCAGTCCAATACACTGTACTTGCTGGGAACAGATGCGAGTGCTATTTACACTGTGTATGGCAATGGGAGTGCAACAGTGACTTCATTACCAGAAAACAACTCTTGCTCATAGGACCAGAAACTGCATGTGATTCAACTCCATTTAGGACTGGGAAACAAACGCTAGCTCGCCTTACAAGAAACACCCTCTGATTTTGAGAAAAGAGCACTCTTCTACTCTACTGTGTTTCTATGGGGTCCGAACATTGAGCTTGCTCAGAACAAAAGAACTGTGCTTCCTACACACACGGGCCATATCTAGTTCAACTCTGCTTAGGAAACTGACAAGAACAGTAGCTCCTCTTCTGTCCAATACACTGTACTTGCTGGGAACAGACGCGAGTGCTATTGGCACTGTGTATGGCAATGGGAGCACAATAGTGACTTTCCTTACCAGAAAACAACTCTTGCTCGTAGGACCAGAAACTGCATGTGATTCAGCTCCATTTAGGACAGCGAAACAAATGCTAGCTCGCCTTACAAGAAAGACACTCTGATTTTGAGAAAAGAGCACTCTTCTACTCTACTGTGTTTCCTATGGGGTCCGAATAGTGAGCTTGCTCAGAACAAAAGAACTGTGCTTCCTAAACCTTCGGGCCATATCTAGTTCAACTGTGCTTAGGAAACTGACAAGAACAGTAGCTCCGCTTCAGTCCAATACACTGTACTTGCTGGGAACAGACCCGAGGGCTATTTGCACTGTGTATGTAAATGGGAGCGCAGTAGTGACTTTCCTTACCAGAAAACAACTCTTGGTCGTAGGACAAAAAACTGCATGTGATTCAACTCCATTTAGGATTGGGAAACAAACGCTATCTCGCCTTACAAAAAACACACTCTGCTTTTGAGAAAAGAGCACTCTTCTACTCTACTGTGTTTTCTAGGGGGTCGGAACAGTGAGCTTGCTCAGAACAAAAGAACTGTGCTTCATACAAATACTGCCATATCTAGTTCAATTCTGCTTAGGAAACTGAAAAGAACAGTAGCTCCTGTTCAGCGCAATACACTGTACATTCTGGGAACAGACGCCAGTGCTATTTGCCCTGTGTATGACAATGGGAGCGCAATAGTGACTCTTATTACCAGAAAACAACTCTTGCTCGTAGGACAAGAAACTGCATTGATTCAACTCCATTTAGGACTGGGAACCCAACGCTAGCTCGCCTTACAAGAAACACACTCTTCTTTTGAGAAAAGAGCACTCTTCTACTCTACTGTGTTTCCTATGGGGTCCGAACATTGAGCTTGCTCAGAACAAAAGAACTGTGCTTCCTACACAAACGGGCCATATCTAGTTCAACTCTGCTTAGGAAACTGACAAGAACAGTAGCTCCTCTTCAGTCCAATACACTGTACTTGCTGGGAACAGACGCGAGTGCTATTTGCACTGTGTAAGGCAATGGGATCGCAATAGTGACTTTCCTTACCAGAAAACAACTCTTGCTCGTAGGACCAGAAACTGCATGTGATTCAGCTCCATTTCTGACTGGGAAACAAACACTAGCTCGCCTTATAAGAAACACACTCTGCTTTTGAGAAAAAAGCACTCTTCTACTCTAATGTCTTTTCTATCGGGTCCGAACAGTGAGCTTGCTCAGAACAAAAGAACTGTGCTTCCTACACACAGGGGCCATATCTAGTTCAACTCTGCTTAGGAAACTGACAAGAACAGTATCTCCAATTCAGTCCAATACACTTTACTTGCTGGGAACAGACGCCAGTGCTATTTGCCCTGTGTATGACAATGGGAGGGCAATAGTGACTCTTCTTAACAGAAAACAACTCTTGCTCGTAGGACCAGAAACTGCATGGGATTCAACTCCATTTCTGACTGGAAAACAAACACTAGCTTGCCTTACAAGAAACACACTCTCCTTTTGAGAAATGAGCACTCTTCTGCTCTACTGTGTTTCCTATGGGGTCCTAACAGTGAGCTTGCTCAGAACAATAGAACTGTGCTTCCTACACACACGGGCCATATCAAGTTCAACTCTGCTTAGGAAACTGACAAGAACGGTAGTTCTTCTTCAGTCCAATACACTGTACTAGCTGGGAACAGACGCGAGTCCTATTTGTACTGTGTATGGCAATAGGAGCGCAATAGTGACTCTTCTTATCAGAAAACACCTCTTGCTCGTAGAATCAGAAACTGCATGGGATTCAACTCCATTTCTGACTGCAGAACAAACACTAGCTCGCGTTACAAGAAACACACTCTGCTTTTGAGAAAAGAGCACTCTTCTACTCTACTGTGTTTCCCATAGGGCCAGAACAGTGAGCTTGCTCAGAACAAAAGAAATGTGCTTCATACACACACGGGCCATATCTATTTCAATTCTGCTTAGGAAACTGACAAGAACAGTAGCTCCGCTTCAGTCCAATACACTGTACTTCCTGGGAACAGATGCGATTGCTATTTGCACTGTGTATGGAAATGGGAGCGCAATAGTGACTTTCCTTACCAGAAAAAAACTCTTGCTCACAGGACCAAAAACTGCATGTGATTCAACTCCATTTAGGACTGGGAAACAAACGCTAGCTCGACTTACAAGAAAGACACTCTGATTTTGAGAAAAGAGCACTCTTCTACTCTACTGTGTTTCCTATGGGGTCCTAACAGTGAGCTTGCTCAGAACAAAAGTACTGTGCTTCCTACACACACGGGCCATATCTAGTTCAACTCTGTTTAGGAAACTGACAAGAACAGTAGCTTCGCTTCAGTCCAATACACTGTACTTGCTGAAAACAGACGCGAGTGCTCTTTGCACTGTGTATGGCAATGGGAGTGCAATAGTGACTTTTCTTACCAGAAAACAACTCTTGCTCGTAGGACCAAAAAGTGCATGTGATTCAACTCCATTTAGGACTGGGAAACAAACGCTAGCTCGCCTTACAAGAAACACACTCTGCTCTCAGAAAAGAGCACTCTTCAACTCTACTGTGTTTCCTATAGGGCCAGAACAGTGAGTTTGTTCAGAACAAAAGAACTGTGCTTCCTACAAATAAGGCCATATCTAGTTCTATTCTGCTTAGGAAACTGACAAGAACAGTAGATCCTCTTCAGTCCAATACACTGTACATGCTGGGAACAGACGCCAGTGCTATTTGTCCTGTGTATGAAAATGGGAGTGCAATAGTGACTCTTCTTACCAGAAAACAACTCTTGCTCTTAGGACCAGAAACTGGATGTGATTCAACTCCATTTAGGACTGGGAAACAAACGCTAGCTCTCCTTACAAGAAACACACTCTGCTTTTGAGAAAAGAGCACTCTTCTACTCTACTGTGTTTCCTATGGGGTCCGAACAGTGAGCTTGTTCAGAACAATAGAACTGTGCTTCCTACACACAGGGGCCATATCTAATTCAACTCTGCTTAGGAAACTGACAAGAACAGTAGCTCCTCTTCAGTTCAATACACTGTACTGGCTGGGAACAGATGCGAGTGCTATTTGCACTGTGTATGGAAATGGGAGCGCAATAGTGACTTTCCTTCCCAGAAAACAACTCTTGCTGGTAGGAACAGAAACTGCATGGGATTCAACTCCATTTAGGACTGGGAAACAAACGCTAGCTCGCCTTTCAAGAAACACACTCTGCTTTTCAGAAAAGAGCACTCTTCTACTCTACTGTGTTTCCTATAGGGCCAGAACAGTGAGTTTGCTCAGAACAAAAGAACTGTGCTTCCTACAAATACGGCCATATCTAGTTCAATTCTGCTTAGGAAAGTGACAAGAACAGTAGCTCCTCTTCAGTCCAATACACTGTACATGCTGGGAACAGACGCCAGTGCTATTTGCCCTGTGTCTGACAATGGGAGCGCAGTAGTGACTTTCCTTACCAGAAAACAACTCTTGCTCGTAGGACCAAAAACAGGGTGTGATTCAACTCCATTTAGTACTGGGAAACAGAGGCTAGCTTGCCTTACAAGAAACACACTCTGCTTTTGAGAAAAGAGCACTCTTCTGCTCTACTGTGTTTCCAATGGGGTCCGAACAGTGAGCTTGCTCAGAACAAAAGAACTGTGCTTCCTACACACACGGGCCATATCTAGTTCAACTCTGCTTAGGAAACTGACAAGAACGGTTGCTCCTCTTCAGTCCAATACACTGTACTAGCTGGGAACAGACGCGAGTCCTATTTGTACTGTGTATAGAAATAGGAGCGCAACAGTGACTCTTCTTATCAGAAAACACCTCTTCCTCGTAGGAACAAAAGCTGCATGGGATTCAACTCCATTTCTGACTGGGGAACAAACACTAGCTCGCCTTACAAGAAGCACACTCTGCTTTTGAGAAAAGAGCACTCTTCTACTCTTCTGTGTTTCCTATGTGGTCCGAACAGTGAGCTTGCTCAGAACAAAAGAACTGTGCTTCCTACACACAGGGGCCATATCTATTTCAACTCTGCTTTGCAAACTGACAAGAACAGTAGCTCCGCTTCAGTCCAATACACTGTACTTCCTGGGAACAGATGCGAGTGCTATTTGAACTGTGTATGGAAATGGGAGCGCAATAGTGACTTTCCTTACCAGAAACAACTCTTGCTCGTAGTACCAAAAACTGCATGTGATTCAACTCCATTTAGGACTGGGATGCAAATGCTACCTCGCCTTACATGAAACACACTCTGCTTTTGAGAATAGAGCACTCTTCTACTCTACTGTGCTTCCTATATGGTCCGAACAGTGAGCTTGCTCAGAACAAAAGAACTGTGCTTCCTACACACACCGGCCATATCTAGTTCAACTCTGCTTAGGAAACTGAGAAGAACAGTAGCCCCTTTTCAGTCCAAGACACTGTACTGTCGGCGAACAGACGCGAGTGCTATTTGCACTGTGTATGGCAATTGGAGCACAATAGTGACTCGTCTTACCAGAAAACAACTCTTGCTCGTAGGACAAAAAACTGCATGTGACTCAACTCCATTTAAGACTGGGAAACAAACGCTAGCTCGCCTTACAAGAAACACACTCTGCTTTTGAGAAAAGAGCACTCTTCTACTCTACTGTGTTTCCTTTTGGGTCTGAACAGTGAGCTTGTTCAGAACAAAAGGACTGTGCTTCCTACACACACGGCCATAACTAGTTCAATTCTGCTTAGGAACCTGACAAGAACAGTAGATCCTCTTCAGTCCGATACACTGTACTTGCTGGGAACAGACGCGAGTGCTATTTGCACTGTGTATGGCAATGGGAGCGCAATAGTGACTTTCCTTACCAGAAAACAACTCTTGCTCATAGGACCAGAAACTGCATGTGATTCCACTCCATTTAGGACTGGGAAGCAAATGCTAGCTCGCCTTACAAGAAACACACTCTGCTTTTGAGAAAAGAGCACTCTTCTACTCTACTGTGTTTCCTATAGGGCCAGAACAGTGAGCTTGCTCAGAAAAAAAGAACTGTGCTTCCTACACACACGGACCATATCTAGTTCAACTCTGCTTAGGAAACTGACAAGAACAGTAGCTCCTCTTCAGTCCAATACACTGTACTTGCTGGGAACAGACGCATGTGCTATTTGTACTGTGTATGCCAAAGGGAGCACAATAGTGACTTTCCTTACCAGAAAACAACTCTTGCTCTTGGACTAGAAACTTCATGTGATTCCACTCCATTTAGGACTGGGAAAC
>NW_026738151.1:0-24125 GCF_949786415.1 Peromyscus eremicus
ACACTGTGCTTTTGAGAAAAGAGCACTCTTCTACTCTACTGTGTTTCCTATGGGGTCCAAACAGTGAGCTTGCTCAGAACAAAAGAACTGTGATTCCTACACACACCGACCATATCTAGTTCAACTCTGTTTAGGAAACTGACAAGAACAGTAGCTCCTATTCAGTCCAATACACTGTACTTGCTGGGAACAGACGCGAGTGCTATTTGCACTGTGTATGGCAATGGGAGCACAATAGTAACTTTCCTTACCAGAAAACAACTCTTGCTCATAGGACCGGAAACTGCCTGTGATTGAACTCCATTTAGGACTAGGAAACAAACGCTAGCTCGCCTTACAAGAAACACACTCTGCTTTTGAGAAAAGAGCCCTATTCTACTCTACTGTGTTTCCTATGAGGTCCGAACAGTGAGCTTGCTCAGAACAAAAAAAAACGTGATTCCTACACACACCGCCACACCTCATTCAATTCTGCTTAGGAACCTGACAAGAACAGTAGATCCTCTTCAGTCCAATACAATGTACTGCTGGGAACAGACAACAGTGCTATTTGTCCTGTGTATGGCAATGGCAGCGCAATAGTGACTCGTCTTACCATAAAACAACTCTTGCTCATAGGACCAGAAACTGCATGTGTCTCAACTCCATTTAGGACTGGGAAACAAATGCTAGCTCGCCTTACAAGAAACACACACTGCTTTAGAGAAAAGAGCACTCTTCTACTCTACTGTGTTTCCTATGGGGTCCAAACAGTGAGCTTGCTCAGAACAAAAGAACTGTGCTTCCTACACACAAGGGCCATATCTAGTTCAACTCTGCTTAGGAAACTGACAAGAACAGGAGCTCCTCTTGAGTCCAATACACTGTACTTGCTCGGAACAGACGCGAGTGCTATTTGCACTGTGTATGGCAATTGGAGCACAATAGTGACTCGTCTTACCAGAAAACAACTCTTGCTCGTAGGACAAAAAACTGCATGTGACTCAACTCCATTTATGACTGGGAAACAAACGCTAGCTCGCCTTCCAAAAACACACTCTGCTTTTGAGAAAAGAGCACTCTTCTACTCTACTGTGTTTCCTATGTGTTCCGAACAGTGAGCTTGCTCAGAACAAAAAAAAAACTTGATTCCTACACACACGGCCATATCTAGATCAAGTCTGCTTAGGAAACTGACAAGAACAGTAGCTCCTATTCAGTCCGATACACTGTACTTGCTGGGAACAGACGCGAGTGCTATTGCACTGTATATGGCATTTGGAGCGCAACAGTGACTCTTCTTACCAGAAAACAACTCTTGCTCGTAGGACCAAAAACTGCATGTGACTCAACTCCATTTAGGACTGGGAAACAAACGCGAGCTCGCCTTACAAGAAACACACTCTGCTTTTAAAAAAAGTGTACTCTTCTACTCTACTGTGTTTCCTATGGGGCCAGAACAGTGAGCTTGCTCAGAACATAAGAACTGTGCTTCCTACACACACAGGCCATATCTAGTTCAACTCTGCTTAAAAAAGTGACAAGAACAGTAGCTCCTATTCAGTCTGATACACTGTACTTCCTGGGAACAGACGCATGTTCTATTTGCAATGTGTATGGCAATGGGAGCGCAATAGTGACTTTCCTTACCAGAAAACAACTCTTGCTCATAGGACCAGAAACTGCATGTGATTCCACTCCATTTAGGACTGGGAAACAAACGCTAGCTCGCCTTACAAGAAAGACACTCTGCTTTTGAGAAAAGAGCACTCTTCTACTCTACTGTGTTTCCTATAGGGCCAGAACAGTGAGCTTGCTCAGAACAAAGAACTGTGCTTCCTACACACACGGCCATATCTAGTTCAACTCTGCTTAGGAACCTGACAAGAACAGTAGATCCTATTCAGTCCAATACACTGTACATGCTGGGATCAGACGCGAGTGCTATTTGCCCTGTGTATGACAATGGGAGCACAATAGTGACTCTTCTTAGCAGAAAACAACTCTTGCTCGTAGGACCAGAAACTGCATGTGAGGCAACTCCATTTAGGACTGGGAAACAAACACTAGCTTTCCTTACAAGAAACACACTCTGCTTTTGAGAAAAGAGCACTCTTCTACTCTACTGTGTTTCCTATGGGGTCCAAACAGTGAGCTTGCTCAGAACAAAAGAACTGTGCTTCCTACACACACCGACCATATCTAGTTCAACTCTGCTTAGGAAACTGACAAGAACAGTAGCTCCTATTCAGTCCAATACACTGTACTTCCTGGAACAGACGCGAGTGCTATTTGCACTGTGTATGGCAATGGGAGCACAATAGTGACTTTCCTTACCAGAAAACAACTCTTGCTCATAGTACCAAAAACCGCTTGTGATTGAACTCCATTTAGGACTAGGAAACAAACTCTAGCTCACCTTACAAGAAACACACTCTGCTTTTGAGAATAGAGCACTCTTCTACTCTACTGTGTTTCCTATGAGGTCCGAACAGTGAGCTTGCTCAGAACAAAAAAAACGTGCTTCCTACACACACTGCCACACCTAGTTCAATTCTGCTTAGGAACCTGACAAGAACAGTAGATCCTCTTCAGTCCATTACACTGTACTCCTGGGAACAGACAACAGTGCTATTTGTCCTGTGTATGGCAATGGCAGCGCAATAGTGACTCTTCTTACCATAAAACAACTCTTGCACGCCGGGCGGTGGTGGCGCACGCCTTTAGTCCCAGCACTCGGGAGGCAGAGCCAGGCGGATCTCTGTGAGTTCGAGGCCAGCCTGGGCTACCAAGTGAGTCCCAGGAAAGGCGCAAAGCTACACAGAGAAACCCTGTCTCGAAAAACCAAAAAAAAAAAAAAAAAAAAAACAACTCTTGCTCGTAGGACCAGAAACTGCATGTGATTCAACTCCATTTAGGACTGGGAAACAAACGCTAGCTCTCCTTACAAGAAACACCCTCTGCTTTAGAGAAAAGAGCACTCTTCTACTCTACTGTGTTTCCTGAAGGGCCAGAACAGTGAGCTTGCTCAGAACAAAAGAACTGTGCTTCCTACACACACGGCCCATATCTAGTTCAACTCTGCTTAGGAAACTGACAAGAACAGTAGCTCCTCTTCAGTCCAATACACTGTACATGCTGGGAACAGACGCCAGTGCTATTTACCCTGTGTATGACAATGGGAGCGCAATAATGACTCTTCTTATCACAAAACAACTCTTGCTCGTAGGTCCAGAAACTGCATGTGACTCAACTCCACTTAGAACTGGGAAACAAACGCTAGCTCGCCTTAAGAGAAACACACTCTGCTTTTGAGAAAAGAGCACTCTTCTACTCTACTGTGTTTTCTATAGGGCCAAAACAGTGAGCTTGCTCAGAACAAAAGAACTGTGCTTCCTACACACACGGGCCATATCTAGTTCAACTCTGCTTAGGAAACTGACAAGAACAGTAGCTCCTCTTCAGTCCGATACACTGTATTTGCTGGGAACAGACGCGAGTGTTATTTGCACTGTGTATGGCAATGGGAGCTCAATAGTTCCTTTCCTTACCAGAAAACAACTCTTGCTCGTAGGAAAAGAAACTGCACAGGATTGAACTCCATTTAGGACTGGGAAACAAATGCTAGCTCGCCTTACAAGAAAGACACTCTGCTTTTGAGAAAAGAGCACAATTCTACTCTACTGTGTTTGCTATGTGTTCCGAACAGTGAGCTTGCTCAGAACAAAAAAACTGTGCTTCCTACACACACGGCCATATCTAGATCAAGTCTGCTTAGGAAACTGACAAGAACAGTAGCTCCTATTCAGTCCCATACACTGTACTTGCTGGGAACAGACGCGAGTGCTATTTGCACTGTATATGGCATTTGGAGCGCAACAGTGACTCTTCTTACCAGAAAACAACTCTTGCTAGTAGGACCAAAAACTGCATGTGACTCAACTCCATTTAGGACTGGGAAACAAACGCTAGCTCGCCTTACAAGAAACACATTCTGCTGTTAAGAAAAGTGCACTCTTCTACTCTACTGTGTTTCCTATAGGGCCAGAACAGTGAGCTTGCTCAGAACAAAAGAACTGTGCTTCCTACACACACGGCCATATCTAGTTCAATTCTGCTTAGGAACCTGACAAGAACAGTAGATCCTCTTCAGTCCAATACACTGTACATGCTGGGATAAGACGCGAGTGCTATTTGCCCTGTGTATGACAATGGGAGCACAATAGTGACTCTTCTTAGCAGAAAACAACTCTTGCTCGTAGGACCAGAAACTGCATGTGAGGCAATTCCATTTAGAACTGGGAAACAAACACTAGCTCGCCTTACAAGAAACACACTATGATTTAGAGAAAAAAGCACTCTTCTACTCTATTGTGTTTCCTAAGAGGTCCGAACAGTGAACTTGCTCAAACCAAAAGAACTGTGCTTCCTACACACATGGCCATATCTAGTTCAATTATGCTTAGGAACCTGACAAGAACAGTAGATCCTCTTCAGTCCAATACACTGTACTTGCTGAGAACAGACTCCAGTGCTATTTGTCCTGTGTATGGCAATGGCAGCGCAATATTGACTATTCTTACCAGAAAACAACTCTTGCTCATAGGACCAGAAACTGCATGGGATTCAACTCCATTTAGGACTGGGAAACAAACGCTACCTCTCCTTACAAGAAACACACTGTGCTTTTGAGAAAAGAGCACTCTTCTACTCTACTGTGTTTCCTATGGGGTCCAAACAGTGAGCTTGCTCAGAACAAAAGAACTGTGATTCCTACACACACCGACCATATCTAGTTCAACTCTGTTTAGGAAACTGACAAGAACAGTAGCTCCTATTCAGTCCAATACACTGTACTTGCTGGGAACAGACGCGAGTGCTATTTGCACTGTGTATGGCAATGGGAGCACAATAGTAACTTTCCTTACCAGAAAACAACTCTTGCTCATAGGACCGGAAACTGCCTGTGATTGAACTCCATTTAGGACTAGGAAACAAACGCTAGCTCGCCTTACAAGAAACACACTCTGCTTTTGAGAAAAGAGCCCTATTCTACTCTACTGTGTTTCCTATGAGGTCCGAACAGTGAGCTTGCTCAGAACAAAAAAAAACGTGATTCCTACACACACCGCCACACCTCATTCAATTCTGCTTAGGAACCTGACAAGAACAGTAGATCCTCTTCAGTCCAATACAATGTACTGCTGGGAACAGACAACAGTGCTATTTGTCCTGTGTATGGCAATGGCAGCGCAATAGTGACTCGTCTTACCATAAAACAACTCTTGCTCATAGGACCAGAAACTGCATGTGTCTCAACTCCATTTAGGACTGGGAAACAAATGCTAGCTCGCCTTACAAGAAACACACACTGCTTTAGAGAAAAGAGCACTCTTCTACTCTACTGTGTTTCCTATGGGGTCCAAACAGTGAGCTTGCTCAGAACAAAAGAACTGTGCTTCCTACACACAAGGGCCATATCTAGTTCAACTCTGCTTAGGAAACTGACAAGAACAGGAGCTCCTCTTGAGTCCAATACACTGTACTTGCTCGGAACAGACGCGAGTGCTATTTGCACTGTGTATGGCAATTGGAGCACAATAGTGACTCGTCTTACCAGAAAACAACTCTTGCTCGTAGGACAAAAAACTGCATGTGACTCAACTCCATTTATGACTGGGAAACAAACGCTAGCTCGCCTTCCAAAAACACACTCTGCTTTTGAGAAAAGAGCACTCTTCTACTCTACTGTGTTTCCTATGTGTTCCGAACAGTGAGCTTGCTCAGAACAAAAAAAAAACTTGATTCCTACACACACGGCCATATCTAGATCAAGTCTGCTTAGGAAACTGACAAGAACAGTAGCTCCTATTCAGTCCGATACACTGTACTTGCTGGGAACAGACGCGAGTGCTATTGCACTGTATATGGCATTTGGAGCGCAACAGTGACTCTTCTTACCAGAAAACAACTCTTGCTCGTAGGACCAAAAACTGCATGTGACTCAACTCCATTTAGGACTGGGAAACAAACGCGAGCTCGCCTTACAAGAAACACACTCTGCTTTTAAAAAAAGTGTACTCTTCTACTCTACTGTGTTTCCTATGGGGCCAGAACAGTGAGCTTGCTCAGAACATAAGAACTGTGCTTCCTACACACACAGGCCATATCTAGTTCAACTCTGCTTAAAAAAGTGACAAGAACAGTAGCTCCTATTCAGTCTGATACACTGTACTTCCTGGGAACAGACGCATGTTCTATTTGCAATGTGTATGGCAAAGGGAGCGCAATAGTGACTTTCCTTACCAGAAAACAACTCTTGCTCATAGGACCAGAAACTGCATGTGATTCCACTCCATTTAGGACTGGGAAACAAACGCTAGCTCGCCTTACAAGAAAGACACTCTGCTTTTGAGAAAAGAGCACTCTTCTACTCTACTGTGTTTCCTATAGGGCCAGAACAGTGAGCTTGCTCAGAACAAAGAACTGTGCTTCCTACACACACGGCCATATCTAGTTCAACTCTGCTTAGGAACCTGACAAGAACAGTAGATCCTATTCAGTCCAATACACTGTACATGCTGGGATCAGACGCGAGTGCTATTTGCCCTGTGTATGACAATGGGAGCACAATAGTGACTCTTCTTAGCAGAAAACAACTCTTGCTCGTAGGACCAGAAACTGCATGTGAGGCAACTCCATTTAGGACTGGGAAACAAACACTAGCTTTCCTTACAAGAAACACACTCTGCTTTTGAGAAAAGAGCACTCTTCTACTCTACTGTGTTTCCTATGGGGTCCAAACAGTGAGCTTGCTCAGAACAAAAGAACTGTGCTTCCTACACACACCGACCATATCTAGTTCAACTCTGCTTAGGAAACTGACAAGAACAGTAGCTCCTATTCAGTCCAATACACTGTACTTCCTGGAACAGACGCGAGTGCTATTTGCACTGTGTATGGCAATGGGAGCACAATAGTGACTTTCCTTACCAGAAAACAACTCTTGCTCATAGTACCAAAAACCGCTTGTGATTGAACTCCATTTAGGACTAGGAAACAAACTCTAGCTCACCTTACAAGAAACACACTCTGCTTTTGAGAATAGAGCACTCTTCTACTCTACTGTGTTTCCTATGAGGTCCGAACAGTGAGCTTGCTCAGAACAAAAAAAACGTGCTTCCTACACACACTGCCACACCTAGTTCAATTCTGCTTAGGAACCTGACAAGAACAGTAGATCCTCTTCAGTCCATTACACTGTACTCCTGGGAACAGACAACAGTGCTATTTGTCCTGTGTATGGCAATGGCAGCGCAATAGTGACTCTTCTTACCATAAAACAACTCTTGCACGCCGGGCGGTGGTGGCGCACGCCTTTAGTCCCAGCACTCGGGAGGCAGAGCCAGGCGGATCTCTGTGAGTTCGAGGCCAGCCTGGGCTACCAAGTGAGTCCCAGGAAAGGCGCAAAGCTACACAGAGAAACCCTGTCTCGAAAAACCAAAAAAAAAAAAAAAAAAAAAAAAAACAACTCTTGCTCGTAGGACCAGAAACTGCATGTGATTCAACTCCATTTAGGACTGGGAAACAAACGCTAGCTCTCCTTACAAGAAACACCCTCTGCTTTAGAGAAAAGAGCACTCTTCTACTCTACTGTGTTTCCTATAGGGCCAGAACAGTGAGCTTGCTCAGAACAAAAGAACTGTGCTTCCTACACACACGGCCCATATCTAGTTCAACTCTGCTTAGGAAACTGACAAGAACAGTAGCTCCTCTTCAGTCCAATACACTGTACATGCTGGGAAAAGACGCCAGTGCTATTTGCCCTGTGTATGACAATGGGAACGCAAAAATGACTCTTCTTATCACAAAACAACTCTTGCTCATAGGACCAGAAACTGCATGTGACTCAACTCCACTTAGAACTGGGAAACAAACGCTAGCTCGCCTTAAGAGAAACACACTCTGCTTTTGAGAAAAGAGCACTCTTCTACTTTACTGTGTTTTCTATAGGGCCAAAACAGTGAGCTTGCTCAGAACAAAAGAACTGTGCTTCCTACACACACGGCCCATATCTAGTTCAACTCTGCTTAGGAAACTGACAAGAACAGTAGCTCTTCTTCAGTCCGATACACTGTATTTGCTGGGAACAGACGCGAGTGCTATTTGCACTGTGTATGGCAATGGGAGCTCAATAGTTCCTTTCCTTACCAGAAAACAACTCTTGCTCGTAGGAACAGAAACTGCATGGGATTCAACTCCATTTAGGACTGGGAAACAAACGCTAGCTCGCCTTACAAGAAAGACACTCTGCTTTTGAGAAAAGAGCACAATTCTACTTTACTGTGTTTTCTAAGGTGTCCGAACAGAGAGCTTGCTCAGAACAAAAGAACTGTGCTTCCTACACACACGGCCATATATAGTTCAATTCTGCTTAGGAACCTGACAAGAACAGTAGATCCTCTTCAGTCCAATACACTATACTTGCTGGGAACAGACGCCAGTGCTATTTGTCCTGTGTATGGCAATGGCAGCGCAATAGTGACTCTTTTTACCAGAAAACAACTCTTGCTCGTAGGACCAGAAACTGCATGTGATTCAACTCCATTTAGGACTGGGAAACAAACGCTTGCTCGCCTTATAAGAAACACACACTGCTTTAGAGAAAAAAGCACTCTTCTACTCTATTGTGTTTCCTAAGAGGTCCGAACAGTGAACTTGCTCAGAACAAAAGAACTGTGCTTCCTACACACACGGCCATATCTAGTTCAACTCTGCTTAGGAACCTGACAAGAACAGTAGATCCTCTTTAGTCCAATATACTGTACTTGCTGGGAAGAGACTCTAGTGCTATTTGTCCTGTGTATGGCAATGGCAGCGCAATATTGACTCTTCTTACCAGAAAACAACTCTTGCTCAGAGGACCGGAAACTGCCTGTGATTGAACTCCATTTAGGACTAGGAAACAAACGCTAGCTCGCCTTACAAGAAACACACTCTGCTTTTGAGAAAAGAGCACTCTTCTACACTAATGTGTTTCCTATGAGGTCCGAACAGTGAGCTTGCTCAGAACAAAAAATCGAGCTTCCTACACACACCGCCACACCTAGTTCAATTCTGCTTAGGAACCTGACAAGAACAGTAGATCCTCTTCAGTCCAATACACTGTACTGCTGGGAACAGACAACAGTGCTATTTGCACTGTGTATGGCAATGGGAGCGCAATAGTGACTTTCCTTACCAGAAAACAACTCTTGCTCGTAGGACAAGAAATTGCATGTGATTCAACTCCATTTAGGACTGGGAAACAAACGCTAGCTCGCCTTACAAGAAACACACTCTGCTTTATTGAAAAGAGCACTCTTCTACTCTACTGTGTTTCCTATAGGGCCAGAACAGTGAGCTTGCTCAGAACAAAAGAACTGTGCTTCCTACACACGGGCCATATCTAGTTCAACTCTGCTTAGGAAACTGACAAGAACAGTAGCTCCTCTTCAGTCTGATACGGTGTACTTCCTGGGAACAGACACGAGTGCTATTTGCACTGTGTATGGCAATGGGAGCGCAATAGTGACTTTCCTTACCAGAAAACAACTCTTGCTCGTAGGACCAGAAACTGCATGTGATTCAACTCAATTTAGGACTGGGAAACAAATGCTAGCTCGCCTTACATGAAACACACTCTGCTTTTGAGAAGAGAGCACTCTTCTACTCTACTGTGTTTCCTATGGGGTCCGAACAGTGAGCTTGCTCAGAACAAAAGAACTGTGCTTCCTACACACACGGGCCATATCTAGTTCAACTCTGCTTAGGAAACTGACAAGAACAGTAGCTCCTCTTCAGTCCAATACACTGTACTTGCGGGGAACAGACGCGAATCCTATTTGCACTGTGTATGCCTATTGGAGCACAATAGTGACTCGTCTTACCAGAAAACAACTCTTGCTTGTAGGACAAAAAACTGCATGTGACTCAACTCAATTTATGACTGGGAAACAAACGCTAGCTCGCCTTACAAGAAACACACTCTGCTTTAGAGAAAAGAGCACTCTTCTACTCTACTGTGTTTCTTATGGGTTCCAAAGAGTGAGCTTGCTCAGAACAAAAGAACTGTGCTTCCTACACACACGGATCATATCAAGTTCAACTCTGCTTAGGAAACTGACAAGAACAGTAGCTCCTATTCAGTCCAATACACTGTACTTGCTGGGAAAAGACGCGAGTGCTATTTCGCTTGTATAGGGCAATGGAAGCACAATAGTGACTTTCCTTACGAGAAAACAACTCTTGTTCACAGGACCAGAAACTGTATGTGATTCAACTCCATTTAGGACTAGGAAACAAACGCTAGCTTGCCTTACAAAAACACACTCTGCTT
Source organism: Peromyscus eremicus (assembly GCF_949786415.1). Taxonomy (NCBI): domain Eukaryota; kingdom Metazoa; phylum Chordata; class Mammalia; order Rodentia; family Cricetidae; genus Peromyscus; species Peromyscus eremicus. The sequence goes on from NW_026738151.1 coordinate 10,358, forward strand.
TTGAGAAAAGAGCACTCTTCTACTCTATTGTGTATCCTATAGGGCTAGAACAGTGAGCTTGCTCAGAACATAAGAACTGTGCTTCCTACACACGGGCCATATCTAGTTCAACTCTGCTTAGGAAACTGACAAGAACAGTAGCTCCTCTTCATTCCGATACACTGTACTTGCTGGGAACAGACGACAGTGCTATTTGCACTGTGTATGGCAATGGCAGCGCAATAGTGACTTTCCTTACCAGAAAACAACTCTTGCTCGTAGGACCAGAAACTGCATGTGATTCAACTCCATTTAGGACTGGGAAACAAACGCTAGCTCGCCTTACAAGAAACACACTCTGCTTTTGAGAAAAGAGCACTCTTCTACTCTACTGTGTTCCCTATAGGGCCAGAACAGTGAGCTTGCTCAGAACAAAAAAAAACGTGATTCCTACACACACCGCCACACCTAGTTCAATTCTGCTTAGGAACCTGACAAGAACAGTAGATCCTCTTCAGTCCAATACACTGTACTGCTGGGAACAGACAACAGTGCTATTTGTCCTGTGTATGGCAATGGCAGCGCAATAGTGACTCTTCATACTATAAAAAAACTCTTGCTCGTAGGACCAGAAACTGCATGTGATTCAACTCAATTTAGGACTGGGAAACAAATGCTAGCTCGCCTTACAAGAAACACACTCTGCTTTTGAGAAGAGAGCACTCTTCTACTCTACTATGTTTCCTATGGGGACCGAACAGTGAGCTTGCTCAGAACAAAAGAACTGTGCTTCCTACACACACGGGCCATATCTAGTTCAACTCTGCTTAGGAAACTGACAAGAACAGTAGCTCCTCTTCAGTCCAATACACTGTACTTGCAGGGAACAGACGCGAGTCCTATTTGCACTGTGTATGGCTATTGGAGCACAATAGTGACTCGTCTTACCAGAAAACAACTCTTGCTCATAGGACAAAAAACTGCATGTGACTCAACTCCATTTATGACTGGGAAACAAACGCTAGCTCGCCTTACAAGAAACACACTCTGCTTTAGAGAAAAGAGCACTCTTCTATTCTACTGTGTTTCTTATGGGTTCCAAAGAGTGAGCTTGCTCAGAACAAAAGAATTGTGCTTCCTACACACACGGATCATATCTAGTTCAACTCTTCTTAGGAAACTAACAAGAACAGTAGCTCCTATTCAGTCCAATACACTGTACTTGCTGGGAAAAGACGCGAATGCTATTTCCCTTGTATAGGGCAATGGAAGCGCAATAGTGACTTTCCTTACCAGAAAACAACTCTTGTTCACAGGACCAGAAACTGTATGTGATTCAACTCCATTTAGGACTAGGAAACAAACGCTAGCTTGCCTTACAAAAACACACTCTGCTTTTGAGAAAAGAGCACTCTTCTACTCTATTGTGTATCCTATAGGGCTAGAACAGTGAGCTTGCTCAGAACATAAGAACTGTGCTTCCTACACACTCGAGCCATATCTAGTTCAACTCTGCTTAGGAAACTGACAAGAACAGTAGCTCCTCTTCAGTCTGATACACTGTACTTGCTGGGAACAGACGCGAGAGCTATTAGCACAGTGTATGACAAGGGGAGCGCAATAGTGACTTTCCTTACCAGAAAACAACTCTTGCTCGTAGGACCAGAAACTGCATGTGATTCAACTCCATTTAGGACTGGGAAACACACGCTAGCTCGCCTTACAAGAAACACACTCTGCTTTTGAGAAAAGAGCACTCTTCTACTCTACTGTGTTCCCTATAGGGCCAGAACAGTGAGCTTGCTCAGAACAAAAGAACTGTGCTTCCTACACATGGGCCATATCTAGTTCAACTCTGCTTAGGAAACTGACAAGAACAGTAGCTCCTCTTCATTCCGATACACTGTACATGCTGGGAACAGACGCGAGTGCTATTTGCACTGTGTATGGCAATGGCAGCGCAATAGTGACTTTCCTTACCAGAAAAAAACTCTTGCTCGTAGGACCAGAAACTACATGTGATTCCACTCCATTTAGGACTGGGAAACAAAAGCTAGCCCGCCTTACAAGAAACACACTCTGCTCTTGAAAAAAGAGCACTCTTATACTCTATTGTGTTTCCTGTAGGGCCAGAACAGTGCGCTTGCTCAGAAAAAAAGAACTGTGCTTCCTACACAAACGGCCATGTCTATTTCAAGTCTGCTTAGGAACCTGACAAGAACAGTAGATCCTCTTCAGTCCAATACACTGTACTTGCTGCGAACAGACGCCAGTGCTATTTGTCCTGTGTGTGGCAATGGCAGCGCAATAGTGACTCTTCTTACCAGAAAACAACTCTTGCTCGTAGGACCAAAAACTGCATGTGACTCAACTCCATTTAGGACTGGGAAACAAACGCGAGCTCGCCTTACAAGAAACACACTCTGCTTTAGAGAAATGAGCACTCTTCTACTCTACTGTGTTTTGTAGAGGGCCAGAACAGTGAGCTTGCTCAGAACATAAGAACTGTGCTTCTTACACACAGGGGCCATATCTAGTTCAACTCTGCTTAGGAAACTGACAAGAACACTAGCTCCTCTTCAGCCCGATACACTGTACGTGCTGGGAACAGACGCATGTGCTATTTCCACTGTGTATGGCAATGGGAGAGCAATAGTGACTTTCCTTACCAGAAAACAACTCTTGCTCGTAGGACCAGAAACTGCATGTGATTCCACTCCTTTAGGACTGGCAAACAAACGCTAGCTCTCCTTACAAGAAACCCACTCTCCTTTAGAGAAAAAAGCACTCTTCTACTCTACTATATTCCCTATGGGGTCCGAACAGTGAGCTTGCTCAGACCAAAAGATCTGTGCTTCCTACACACACGGGCCATATCTAGTTCAACTCTGCTTAGGAAACTGAGAAGAACAGTAGCTCCTCTTCAGTCCAATACACTGTACTTGCTGGGAACAGACGGGAGGGCTATTTGCACTGCGTATGGCAATGGGAGCGCAATAGTGACTTTCCTTACCAGAAAACAACTCTTGCTCATAGGACCAGAAACTGCATGTGATTCAACTCCATTTAGCACTGGGAAACTAAGGCTAGCTCGCCTTACAAGAAACACACTCTGCTTTAGAGAAAAGAGCACTCTTCTACACAACTGTGTTTTCTATGGGGTCCAAACAGTGAGCTTGCTCAGAACTAAAGAACTGTGCTTCCTACACACATGGAACATATCTAGTTCAACGCTACTTAGGAAACTGACAAGAACATTAGCTCCTATTCAGTCCAATACACTGTACTTGCTGGGAACAGACGCGAGTGCTATTTGCACTGTATATGGCATTTGGAGCACAATAGTGACACTTCTTACCAGAAAACAACTCTTGCTCGTAGGACCAAAAACTGCATGTGACTCAACTCCATTTAGGACTGGGAAACAAACGTGAGCTCGCCTTGGAAGAAACACACTCTGCTTTACAGAAAAGAGCACTCTTCTACTCTACTGTGTTTCGTAGAGGGCCAGAACAGTGAGCTTGCTCAGAACATAATAACTGTGCTTCCTACACACACGGGCCATATCTAGTTAAACTCTGCTTAGGAAACTGACAAGAACAGTTGCTCCTCTTCAGTCCGATACACTATACATGCTGGGAACAGATGCATGTGCTATTTGCACTGTGTATGGCAATGGGAGAGCAATAGTGACTTTCCTTAGCAGAAAACAACTCTTGCTCGTAGGACCAGAAACTGCATGTGATTCCACTCCATTTAGGACTGGGAAACAAACGCTAGCTCGCATTACAAGAAACACACTCTGCTTTAGAGAAAAGAGCACTCTTCTATTCTACTGTGTTTCCTATGGGGTCCAAACAGTGAGCTTGCTCAGAACAAAAGAACTGTGCCTCCTACACACACCGACCATATCTAGTTCAACTCTGCTTAGGAAACTGACAAGAACAGTATCTCCTCTTCAGTCCGATACACTGTATTTGCTGGGAACAGACGCGAGTGCTATTTGCCCTGTGTATGACAATGGGAGCGCAATAGTGACTTTCCTTACCAGAAAACAACTCTTGCTCGTAGGACCAGAAACTGCATGTGATTCACCTCCATTTAGGACTGGGAAACAAACGCTAGCTCGCCTTACAAGAAACAATCTCTGCTTTTGATAAAAGAGCACAATTCTACTCTACTATGTTTCATATGGGGTCTGAACAGTGAGCTTGCTCAGAACAAAAGAACTGTGCTTCCTACACACGGGCCATATCTAGTTCAACTCTGCTTAGGAAACTGACAAGAACAGTTGCTCCTCTTCAGTCTGATACACTGTACTTGCGGGGAACAGACGCGAGTGCTATTTGCACTGTGTATGGCTATTGGAGCACAATATTGACTCGTCTTACCAGAAAACAACTCTTGCTCATAGGACAAAAAACTGCATGCGACTCAACTCCATTTAGGACTGGGAAACAAACGCTAGCTTGCCTTCCAAGAAACACACTCTGCTTTTGAGAAAAGAGCACTCTATTACTCTACTGTGTTTCCTATGGGTTCCGAACAGTGAGCTTGCTCAGAAAAGAAAAACTGTGCTTCCTACACAAGGCCATATCTAGTTCAAGTCTGCTTAGGAACCTGACAAGAACAGTAGATCCTCTTCCGTCCAATACACTGTACTTGCTGGGAAAAGACGCCAGTGCTATTTGTCCTGTGTATGGCAATGGCAGCTCAATAGTGACTCTTCTTACCAGAAAACAACTCTTGCTCGTAGGAACAAAAACTGCATGTGACACAACTCCATTTAGGACTGGGAAACAATCGCGAGCTCGGCTTACAAGAAACACACTCTGCTTTAGAGAAAAGAGTACTCTTCTACTCTACTGTGTTTCATATGGGGTGCGAACAGTGAGTTTGCTCAGAACAAAAAAACTCTGCTTCCTACACACACGGCCATATCTAGTTCAATTCTGCTTAGGAACCTGACAAGAACAGCAGATCCTCTTTAGTCCAATACACTGTACTTGCTGGGAAAAGACAACAGTGCTATTTGTCCTGTGTATGGCTATGGCAGCACAATAGTGACTCTTCATACCAGAAAAAAAACTCTTGCTCATTGGACCAGAAACTGCATGTGATTCAACTCCATTTAGGACTGGGAAACAAACGCTAGCTCGCCTTACAAGAAACACACTCTGCTTTAGAGAAAAAAGCACTCTTCTACTCTACTGTGTTTCCTAACGGTTCCGAAGAGTGAGCTTGCTCAGAACAAAAGAACTGTGCTTCCTACACACACGGCCATATCTAGTTCAATTCTGCTTAGGAACCTAACAAGAACAGTAGATCCTCTTCAGTCCAATACACTGTACTTGCTGGGAACAGACGCCAGTGCTATTTGTCCTGTGTATGGCAATGGCAGCACAATAGTGACACTTCTTACCAGAAAACAACTCTTGCTCGTAGGACCAGAAACTCCATGGGATTCAACTCCATTTAGGACTGGGAAACAAACGCTAGGTTGCCTTACAATAAACACACTCTGCTTTTGATAAAAGAGCACTCTTCTTCTCTACTGTGTTTCCTATAGGGTCCAAACAGTGAGCTTGCTCAGAACAAAAGAACTGTGCTTCCTATAGGGTCCAAACAGTGAGCTTCCTCAGAACAAAAGAACTGTGCTTCCTACACACACGGACCATATCTAGTTCAACTCTGCTTAGGAAATTGAGAAGAACAGTAGCTCCTCTTCAGTCCAATACACTGTACTTGCTGGGAACAGACGCGAGTGCTATTTGCACTGTGTATGGCAACTGGAGTGCAATAGTGACTCTTCTTACCAGATAACAACTCTTGCTCGTAAAACCAAAAACTTCATGTGACTCAACTCCTTTTAGGACTGGAAAACAAACTCGAGCTCGCCTTACAAGAAACACACTCTGCTTTTGAGAAAAGAGCACTCTTCTACTCTACTGTGTTTCCTATGGGGTCCGAACAGTGAGCTTGCTCAGAACAAAAAAACTGTGCTTCCTACACACACGGAACATATCTAGTTTAACTCTGCTTAGGAAACTGACAAGAACCGTAGCTCCTATTCAGTCCAATACACTGTACTTGCTGGGAACAGACACGATTGCTATTTGCACTGTGTATGGAAATGGGAGAGCAATAGTAACTTTCCTTACCAGAAAACAACTATTGCTCGTAGGACCGGAAACTGCATGTGATTGAACTTCATTTAGCACTAGGAAACAAATGCTAGCTCGCCTTACAAGAAACACACTCTGCTTTTGAGAAAAGAGCACTCTTCTACTCTAATGTGTTTCCTAAGGGGTCCAAACAGTGAGCTTGCTCAGAACAAAAGAACTGTGCTTTCTACACACATGGCCATATCTAGTTCAATTCTGCTTAGGAACCTGACAAGAACAGTAGATCATCTTCAGTCCAATACACTGTACATGCTGGGAACAGATGCCAGTGCTATTTGCCCTGTGTATGACAATGGGAGCGCAATAGTGACTCTTCTTACCAGAAAACAATGCTTACGCGTAGGACCAGAAACTGCATGTGATTCAACTCCATTTAGGACTGGGAAACAAACGCTAGCTCGCCTTACTAGAAACACACTCTGCTTTTGAGAAAAGAGCACTCTTCTACTCTACTGTGTTTCCTATGGGGTACGAACAGTGAGCTTGCTCAGAACAAAAAAACTGTGCTTCCTACACACACGGCCATATCTAGTTCAACTCTGCTTAGGAAACTGACAAGAACAGTATCTCCTCTTCAGTCCGATACACTGTATTTGCTGGGAACAGACGCGAGTGCTATTTGCCCTGTGTATGACAATGGGAGCGCAATAGTGACTTTCCTTACCAGAAAACAACTCTTGCTCGTAGGACCAGAAACTGCATGTGATTCACCTCCATTTAGGACTGGGAAACAAACGCTAGCTCGCCTTACAAGAAACAATCTCTGCTTTTGATAAAAGAGCACAATTCTACTCTACTATGTTTCATATGGGGTCTGAACAGTGAGCTTGCTCAGAACAAAAGAACTGTGCTTCCTACACACGGGCCATATCTAGTTCAACTCTGCTTAGGAAACTGACAAGAACAGTTGCTCCTCTTCAGTCTGATACACTGTACTTGCGGGGAACAGACGCGAGTGCTATTTGCACTGTGTATGGCTATTGGAGCACAATATTGACTCGTCTTACCAGAAAACAACTCTTGCTCATAGGACAAAAAACTGCATGCGACTCAACTCCATTTAGGACTGGGAAACAAACGCTAGCTTGCCTTCCAAGAAACACACTCTGCTTTTGAGAAAAGAGCACTCTATTACTCTACTGTGTTTCCTATGGGTTCCGAACAGTGAGCTTGCTCAGAAAAGAAAAACTGTGCTTCCTACACAAGGCCATATCTAGTTCAAGTCTGCTTAGGAACCTGACAAGAACAGTAGATCCTCTTCCGTCCAATACACTGTACTTGCTGGGAAAAGACGCCAGTGCTATTTGTCCTGTGTATGGCAATGGCAGCTCAATAGTGACTCTTCTTACCAGAAAACAACTCTTGCTCGTAGGAACAAAAACTGCATGTGACACAACTCCATTTAGGACTGGGAAACAATCGCGAGCTCGGCTTACAAGAAACACACTCTGCTTTAGAGAAAAGAGTACTCTTCTACTCTACTGTGTTTCATATGGGGTGCGAACAGTGAGTTTGCTCAGAACAAAAAAACTCTGCTTCCTACACACACGGCCATATCTAGTTCAATTCTGCTTAGGAACCTGACAAGAACAGCAGATCCTCTTTAGTCCAATACACTGTACTTGCTGGGAAAAGACAACAGTGCTATTTGTCCTGTGTATGGCTATGGCAGCACAATAGTGACTCTTCATACCAGAAAAAAAACTCTTGCTCATTGGACCAGAAACTGCATGTGATTCAACTCCATTTAGGACTGGGAAACAAACGCTAGCTCGCCTTACAAGAAACACACTCTGCTTTAGAGAAAAAAGCACTCTTCTACTCTACTGTGTTTCCTAACGGTTCCGAAGAGTGAGCTTGCTCAGAACAAAAGAACTGTGCTTCCTACACACACGGCCATATCTAGTTCAATTCTGCTTAGGAACCTAACAAGAACAGTAGATCCTCTTCAGTCCAATACACTGTACTTGCTGGGAACAGACGCCAGTGCTATTTGTCCTGTGTATGGCAATGGCAGCACAATAGTGACACTTCTTACCAGAAAACAACTCTTGCTCGTAGGACCAGAAACTCCATGGGATTCAACTCCATTTAGGACTGGGAAACAAACGCTAGGTTGCCTTACAATAAACACACTCTGCTTTTGATAAAAGAGCACTCTTCTTCTCTACTGTGTTTCCTATAGGGTCCAAACAGTGAGCTTGCTCAGAACAAAAGAACTGTGCTTCCTATAGGGTCCAAACAGTGAGCTTCCTCAGAACAAAAGAACTGTGCTTCCTACACACACGGACCATATCTAGTTCAACTCTGCTTAGGAAATTGAGAAGAACAGTAGCTCCTCTTCAGTCCAATACACTGTACTTGCTGGGAACAGACGCGAGTGCTATTTGCACTGTGTATGGCAACTGGAGTGCAATAGTGACTCTTCTTACCAGATAACAACTCTTGCTCGTAAAACCAAAAACTTCATGTGACTCAACTCCTTTTAGGACTGGAAAACAAACTCGAGCTCGCCTTACAAGAAACACACTCTGCTTTTGAGAAAAGAGCACTCTTCTACTCTACTGTGTTTCCTATGGGGTCCGAACAGTGAGCTTGCTCAGAACAAAAAAACTGTGCTTCCTACACACACGGAACATATCTAGTTTAACTCTGCTTAGGAAACTGACAAGAACCGTAGCTCCTATTCAGTCCAATACACTGTACTTGCTGGGAACAGACACGATTGCTATTTGCACTGTGTATGGAAATGGGAGAGCAATAGTAACTTTCCTTACCAGAAAACAACTATTGCTCGTAGGACCGGAAACTGCATGTGATTGAACTTCATTTAGCACTAGGAAACAAATGCTAGCTCGCCTTACAAGAAACACACTCTGCTTTTGAGAAAAGAGCACTCTTCTACTCTAATGTGTTTCCTAAGGGGTCCAAACAGTGAGCTTGCTCAGAACAAAAGAACTGTGCTTTCTACACACATGGCCATATCTAGTTCAATTCTGCTTAGGAACCTGACAAGAACAGTAGATCATCTTCAGTCCAATACACTGTACATGCTGGGAACAGATGCCAGTGCTATTTGCCCTGTGTATGACAATGGGAGCGCAATAGTGACTCTTCTTACCAGAAAACAATGCTTACGCGTAGGACCAGAAACTGCATGTGATTCAACTCCATTTAGGACTGGGAAACAAACGCTAGCTCGCCTTACTAGAAACACACTCTGCTTTTGAGAAAAGAGCACTCTTCTACTCTACTGTGTTTCCTATGGGGTACGAACAGTGAGCTTGCTCAGAACAAAAAAACTGTGCTTCCTACACACACGGCCATATCTAGTTCAACTCTGCTTAGGAAACTGACAAGAACAGTATCTCCTCTTCAGTCCGATACACTGTATTTGCTGGGAACAGACGCGAGTGCTATTTGCCCTGTGTATGACAATGGGAGCGCAATAGTGACTTTCCTTACCAGAAAACAACTCTTGCTCGTAGGACCAGAAACTGCATGTGATTCACCTCCATTTAGGACTGGGAAACAAACGCTAGCTCGCCTTACAAGAAACAATCTCTGCTTTTGATAAAAGAGCACAATTCTACTCTACTATGTTTCATATGGGGTCTGAACAGTGAGCTTGCTCAGAACAAAAGAACTGTGCTTCCTACACACGGGCCATATCTAGTTCAACTCTGCTTAGGAAACTGACAAGAACAGTTGCTCCTCTTCAGTCTGATACACTGTACTTGCGGGGAACAGACGCGAGTGCTATTTGCACTGTGTATGGCTATTGGAGCACAATATTGACTCGTCTTACCAGAAAACAACTCTTGCTCATAGGACAAAAAACTGCATGCGACTCAACTCCATTTAGGACTGGGAAACAAACGCTAGCTTGCCTTCCAAGAAACACACTCTGCTTTTGAGAAAAGAGCACTCTATTACTCTACTGTGTTTCCTATGGGTTCCGAACAGTGAGCTTGCTCAGAAAAGAAAAACTGTGCTTCCTACACAAGGCCATATCTAGTTCAAGTCTGCTTAGGAACCTGACAAGAACAGTAGATCCTCTTCCGTCCAATACACTGTACTTGCTGGGAAAAGACGCCAGTGCTATTTGTCCTGTGTATGGCAATGGCAGCTCAATAGTGACTGTTCTTACCAGAAAACAACTCTTGCTCGTAGGAACAAAAACTGCATGTGACACAACTCCATTTAGGACTGGGAAACAATCGCGAGCTCGGCTTACAAGAAACACACTCTGCTTTAGAGAAAAGAGTACTCTTCTACTCTACTGTGTTTCATATGGGGTGCGAACAGTGAGTTTGCTCAGAACAAAAAAACTCTGCTTCCTACACACACGGCCATATCTAGTTCAATTCTGCTTAGGAACCTGACAAGAACAGCAGATCCTCTTTAGTCCAATACACTGTACTTGCTGGGAAAAGACAACAGTGCTATTTGTCCTGTGTATGGCTATGGCAGCACAATAGTGACTCTTCATACCAGAAAAAAAACTCTTGCTCATTGGACCAGAAACTGCATGTGATTCAACTCCATTTAGGACTGGGAAACAAACGCTAGCTCGCCTTACAAGAAACACACTCTGCTTTAGAGAAAAAAGCACTCTTCTACTCTACTGTGTTTCCTAACGGTTCCGAAGAGTGAGCTTGCTCAGAACAAAAGAACTGTGCTTCCTACACACACGGCCATATCTAGTTCAATTCTGCTTAGGAACCTAACAAGAACAGTAGATCCTCTTCAGTCCAATACACTGTACTTGCTGGGAACAGACGCCAGTGCTATTTGTCCTGTGTATGGCAATGGCAGCACAATAGTGACACTTCTTACCAGAAAACAACTCTTGCTCGTAGGACCAGAAACTCCATGGGATTCAACTCCATTTAGGACTGGGAAACAAACGCTAGGTTGCCTTACAATAAACACACTCTGCTTTTGATAAAAGAGCACTCTTCTTCTCTACTGTGTTTCCTATAGGGTCCAAACAGTGAGCTTGCTCAGAACAAAAGAACTGTGCTTCCTATAGGGTCCAAACAGTGAGCTTCCTCAGAACAAAAGAACTGTGCTTCCTACACACACGGACCATATCTAGTTCAACTCTGCTTAGGAAATTGAGAAGAACAGTAGCTCCTCTTCAGTCCAATACACTGTACTTGCTGGGAACAGACGCGAGTGCTATTTGCACTGTGTATGGCAACTGGAGTGCAATAGTGACTCTTCTTACCAGATAACAACTCTTGCTCGTAAAACCAAAAACTTCATGTGACTCAACTCCTTTTAGGACTGGAAAACAAACTCGAGCTCGCCTTACAAGAAACACACTCTGCTTTTGAGAAAAGAGCACTCTTCTACTCTACTGTGTTTCCTATGGGGTCCGAACAGTGAGCTTGCTCAGAACAAAAAAACTGTGCTTCCTACACACACGGAACATATCTAGTTTAACTCTGCTTAGGAAACTGACAAGAACCGTAGCTCCTATTCAGTCCAATACACTGTACTTGCTGGGAACAGACACGATTGCTATTTGCACTGTGTATGGAAATGGGAGAGCAATAGTAACTTTCCTTACCAGAAAACAACTATTGCTCGTAGGACCGGAAACTGCATGTGATTGAACTTCATTTAGCACTAGGAAACAAATGCTAGCTCGCCTTACAAGAAACACACTCTGCTTTTGAGAAAAGAGCACTCTTCTACTCTAATGTGTTTCCTAAGGGGTCCAAACAGTGAGCTTGCTCAGAACAAAAGAACTGTGCTTTCTACACACATGGCCATATCTAGTTCAATTCTGCTTAGGAACCTGACAAGAACAGTAGATCATCTTCAGTCCAATACACTGTACATGCTGGGAACAGATGCCAGTGCTATTTGCCCTGTGTATGACAATGGGAGCGCAATAGTGACTCTTCTTACCAGAAAACAATGCTTACGCGTAGGACCAGAAACTGCATGTGATTCAACTCCATTTAGGACTGGGAAACAAACGCTAGCTCGCCTTACTAGAAACACACTCTGCTTTTGAGAAAAGAGCACTCTTCTACTCTACTGTGTTTCCTATGGGGTACGAACAGTGAGCTTGCTCAGAACAAAAAAACTGTGCTTCCTACACACACGGCCATATCTAGTTCAACTCTGCTTAGGAAACTGACAAGAACAGTATCTCCTCTTCAGTCCGATACACTGTATTTGCTGGGAACAGACGCGAGTGCTATTTGCCCTGTGTATGACAATGGGAGCGCAATAGTGACTTTCCTTACCAGAAAACAACTCTTGCTCGTAGGACCAGAAACTGCATGTGATTCACCTCCATTTAGGACTGGGAAACAAACGCTAGCTCGCCTTACAAGAAACAATCTCTGCTTTTGATAAAAGAGCACAATTCTACTCTACTATGTTTCATATGGGGTCTGAACAGTGAGCTTGCTCAGAACAAAAGAACTGTGCTTCCTACACACGGGCCATATCTAGTTCAACTCTGCTTAGGAAACTGACAAGAACAGTTGCTCCTCTTCAGTCTGATACACTGTACTTGCGGGGAACAGACGCGAGTGCTATTTGCACTGTGTATGGCTATTGGAGCACAATATTGACTCGTCTTACCAGAAAACAACTCTTGCTCATAGGACAAAAAACTGCATGCGACTCAACTCCATTTAGGACTGGGAAACAAACGCTAGCTTGCCTTCCAAGAAACACACTCTGCTTTTGAGAAAAGAGCACTCTATTACTCTACTGTGTTTCCTATGGGTTCCGAACAGTGAGCTTGCTCAGAAAAGAAAAACTGTGCTTCCTACACAAGGCCATATCTAGTTCAAGTCTGCTTAGGAACCTGACAAGAACAGTAGATCCTCTTCCGTCCAATACACTGTACTTGCTGGGAAAAGACGCCAGTGCTATTTGTCCTGTGTATGGCAATGGCAGCTCAATAGTGACTCTTCTTACCAGAAAACAACTCTTGCTCGTAGGAACAAAAACTGCATGTGACACAACTCCATTTAGGACTGGGAAACAATCGCGAGCTCGGCTTACAAGAAACACACTCTGCTTTAGAGAAAAGAGTACTCTTCTACTCTACTGTGTTTCATATGGGGTGCGAACAGTGAGTTTGCTCAGAACAAAAAAACTCTGCTTCCTACACACACGGCCATATCTAGTTCAATTCTGCTTAGGAACCTGACAAGAACAGCAGATCCTCTTTAGTCCAATACACTGTACTTGCTGGGAAAAGACAACAGTGCTATTTGTCCTGTGTATGGCTATGGCAGCACAATAGTGACTCTTCATACCAGAAAAAAAACTCTTGCTCATTGGACCAGAAACTGCATGTGATTCAACTCCATTTAGGACTGGGAAACAAACGCTAGCTCGCCTTACAAGAAACACACTCTGCTTTAGAGAAAAAAGCACTCTTCTACTCTACTGTGTTTCCTAACGGTTCCGAAGAGTGAGCTTGCTCAGAACAAAAGAACTGTGCTTCCTACACACACGGCCATATCTAGTTCAATTCTGCTTAGGAACCTAACAAGAACAGTAGATCCTCTTCAGTCCAATACACTGTACTTGCTGGGAACAGACGCCAGTGCTATTTGTCCTGT
>NW_026738152.1:0-24101 GCF_949786415.1 Peromyscus eremicus
GAAACTGCATGTGATTGAAATCCTTTTCTGACTGGGAAACAAACACTAGCTTGACTTACAAGAAACACACTCTGCTTTTGAGAAAAGAGCATTCTTCTAATCTACTGTGTTTCCTATAGGGCCAGGACAGTGTGCTTGCTCAGAACAAGAGAACTGTGCTTCCGAAAAACGCACCATATCTATTTCAACTCTGCTTAGGAAACTGAGAAGAACAGTAGATTCTCTTCAGTCCAATACACTGTACTTGCTCACAACAGACGCCAGTGCTATTTGCACTCTGTATGGCAAATGGAGCGCAATAGTGACTCTTCTTACCAGAAAACAACTCTTGCTCGTAGGACCAGAAACTGCATGTGATTCAACTGCATTTCTGACTGGGAAACAAACACTAACTCGCCTTACAAGAAAAACACTCTGCTTTTGAGAAAAGAGTACTCTTCTAATCTACTGTGTTTCCTATATGGGCAGAACAGTGAGCTTGCTCAGAACAAAAGATCTGTGCCTCTGACACACGGGCCATATCTATTTCAACTCCGCTTAGGAAACTGACAAGAAGAGTAGCTTCTCTTCAGTTCAATACACTGTACTTGATGGGAACAGACACGAGTGCTATTTGCACTGTGTATGGCGAATGGAGCACAAAAGTGACTCTTTTTACCACAAAAAAACTCTTGCTCATAGGACCAGAAACTGAATGTGATTGAAATCCTTTTCTGACTGGGAAACAAACACTAACTCGCCTTGCAACAAACACACTCTGCTTTTGAGAAAAGAGCATTCTTATACTCTACTGTTTTTCCTATAGGGCCACAACAGTGTGTTTTCTCAGAAAAAAAGAACTGTGCTTCCGACACACGGGCCATATCTAGTTCAACTCTGCTTAGGAAACTGACAAGAACAGTAGCTTCTCTTCAGTCCAATACACTGTACTTGCTGGGAACAGACGCGAGTGCTATTTGTACTGTGTATGGCAAATGGAGCGCAATAGTGACTCTTCTTACCAGAAAACAACTCTTGCTCGTAGCACCAGAAACTGCATGTGATTCAACTCAATTTCTGACTGGGAAACAAACACTAACTCGCCTTACAAGAAACACACTCTGCTTTTGAGAAAAGAGCACTCTTCTAATTTTCTGTGTTTCCTATAGGGCCAGAACACTGAGCTTGCTCAGAACAAAAGAACTGTGACTCCCACACACGGGCCATATCTACTTCAACTCTGTTTAGGAAACTGACAAGAACAGTAGCTTCTCTTCAGTCCAATACACTGTACTTGCTGGGAACAGACACTAGTGCTATTTGCACTGTGTATGTAAATGGGAGCGCAATAGTGACTCTTCTTAGCAGAAAACAACTCTTGCTCATAGGACCAGAAACTGCATGTGATTGAAATCCTTTTCTGACTGGGAAACAAACATTAGCTCGCCTTACAAGAAACACACTCTGCTTTTGAGAAAAGAGCATTCTTCTACTCTACTGTGTTTCCTACAGGACCAGAACAGTGTGCTTGCTCAGAAGAAAAGAACTGTGCTTCCGACACATGGGCCATATATACTTCAACTCTGCTTAGGAAACTGTCGAGAAAAGTAGCTTCTCTTCAGTCTAATACACTGTACTTGCTGGGAACAAACGCGAGTGCTATTTGCACTGTGTATGGCAAATGGAGCACAATAGTGACTCTTCTTAGCAGAAAACAACTCTTGCTCGTAGGACTAGAAACTGCATGTGATTCAACTCCGTTTAGGACTGGGAAACAAACACTAGCTCGCCTTGCAAGAAACACACTCTGCTTTTGAGAAAAGAGCACTCTTCTAATCTACTGTGTTTCCTATAGGGCCAGAACAATGAGCTTGCTCAGAACAAAAGAACTGTGCTTCCGACCCACGGGCCATATCTAGTTCAACTCTGCTTTGGAAACGACAAGAACAGTAGCTTCTCTTCAGTCCAATACACTGTAATTGCTGGGAACAGATGTGAGTGCTATTTGCACTGTGTATGGCGAATGGAGCACAAAAGTGACTCTTTTGCCACAAAACAACTCTTGCTCATAGGACCAGAAACTGCATGTGATTGAAATCCTTTCTGACTGGGAAACAAACACTAGCTCGCCTTACAAGAAACACACTTTGCTTTTGAGAAAAGAGCATTCTTCTACTCTACTGTGTTTCCTATAGGGCCAAAACAGTGAGCTTGCTCAGAACAAAAGAACTGTGCTTCCAACACACGGGGCCATATCTAGTTCAACTCTGCTTAGGAAACTGTCAAGAACAGTAGCTTCTCTTCAGTCCAATACACTGTACTTGCTGGCTACAGACGCGAGTGCTATTTGCACTGTGTATGGCTAATGGAGCGCAATAGTGACTCTTCTTAGCAGAAAACAACTCTTTCTCGTAGTACCAGAAACTGCATGTGATTCAACTGCATTTCTGAGTGGGAAACAAACACTAATTTGCCTTACAAGAAAAACACTCTGCTTTTGAGAAAAGAGCACTCTTCTAATCTACTGTGTTTCCTATAGGGGCAGAACAGTGAGCTTGCTCAGAACAAAAGAACTGTGCCTCCAACACACGGGCCATATCTAGTTCAACTCCGCTTAGGAAACTGACAAGAACAGTAGCTTCTCTTCAGTCCAATACACTGTACTTGATGGGAACAGATAGGAGTGCTATTTGCACTGTGTATTGCAAGGGGAGTGCAATTGTGACTCTTCTTACCAAAAAACAACTCTTGCTCATAGGACAAGAAACTGAATATGATTCAACTTCATTTAGGACTGGGAAACAAACACTGACACGCCTTATATAAAACACACTCTGCTTTTGAGAAAAGAGCACTCTTCTAATCTACTGTGTTTCCTATAGGTCCAGAACAGTAAGCTTGCTCAGAACAAAAGAACTGTGCTTCCGACACACGGGCCATATCTAGTACAACTATGCTTAGGAAACTGTCAAGAACAGTAGCTTCTCTTCAGTCCAATACACTGTACTTGCTGGGAACCGATGCGAGTGCTATTTGCACTGTGTATGGCGAATGGAGCACAAAAGTGACTCTTTTTGCCACAAAACAACTCTTGCTCATAGAACCAGAAACTGCATGTGATTGAATTCCTTTTCTGACTGGGAATCAAACACTAGCTCGCCTTACAAGAAACACACTCTGCTTTTGAGAAAAGAGCAATCTTCTACTCTACTGTGTTTCCTACAGGGCCAGTACAGTGTGCTTGCTCAGAACAAAAGAACTGTGCTTCCGACACACGGGCCATATAAACTTCAACTCTGCTTAGGAAATTTTCAAGAACAGTAGCTTCTCTTCCGTCTAATTCACTGTACTTGCTGGGAACAAACGAGAGTGCTATTTGCACTGTGTATGGCAAATGGAGCGCAATAGTGACTCTTCTTAGCAGAAAACAACTCTTGTTCGTAGGACCAGAAGTTGCATGTGATTCAACTCCGTTTAGGACTGGGAAACAAACACTAGCTCGCCTTGCAAGAAACACACTATGCTTTTGAGAAAAGAGCACTCTTCTAATCTACTGTGTTTCCGATAGGGCCAGAAGAGTGAGCTTGCTCAGAAAAAAAGAACTGTGCTTCCTACACACGGGCCATATCTATTTCAACTCTGCTTTGGAAACTGACAAGAACAGTAGCTTCTCTTCAGTCCAATACACTGTACTTGCTGGGAACAGATGTGAGTGCTATTTGCACTGTGTATGGCAAGGGGAGCGCAATTGTGACACTTCTTACCAAAAAACAACTCTTGCTCGTAGGACCAGAAACTGCATGGGATTCAACTCCGTTTAGGACTGGGAAACAAACGCTAGCTCGCCTTACAAGAAACACACTCTGCTTTTGAGAAAACAGCACTCTTCTACTCTCCTGTGTTTCCTATAGGGCCAGAACAGTGAGCTTGCTCAGAACAAAAGAACTGTGCTTCCTACACACACGGGGCATATCTAGTTCAACTCTGCTTCGTAAACTGACAAGAACAGGAGCTTCTCTTCAGTCCAATACACTGCACTTGCTGGGAACAGACGCAAGTGCTATTTGCACTGTGTATGGCAATGGGAGCGCAATAGTGACTCTTCTTAGCAGAAAACAACTCTTGCTCGTAGGACCAGAAACTGCATGGGATTCAACTCCGTTTAGGACTGGGAAACAAACGCTAGCTCGCCTTACAAGAAACACACTCTGCTTTTGAGAAAACAGCACTCTTCTACTCTCCTGTGTTTCCTATAGGGCCAGAACAGTGAGCTTGCTCAGAACAAAAGAACTGTGCTTCCTACACACACGGGGCATATCTAGTTCAACTCTGCTTAGGAAACTGACAAGAACAGGAGCTTCTCTTCAGTCCAATACACTGCACTTGCTGGGAACAGACGCAAGTGCTATTTGCACTGTGTATGGCAATGGGAGCGCAATAGTGACTCTTCTTAGCAGAAAACAACTCTTGCTCGTAGGACCAGAAACTGCATGGGATTCAACTCCGTTTAGGACTGGGAAACAAACGCTAGCTCGCCTTACAAGAAACACACTCTGCTTTTGAGAAAACAGCACTCTTCTACTGTCCTGTGTTTCCTATAGGGCCAGAACAGTGAGCTTGCTCAGAACAAAAGAACTGTGCTTCCTACACACACGGGGCATATCTAGTTCAACTCTGCTTAGGAAACTGACAAGAACAGGAGCTTCTCTTCAGTCCAATACACTGCACTTGCTGGGAACAGACGCAAGTGCTATTTGCACTGTGTATGGCAATGGGAGCGCAATAGTGACTCTTCTTAGCAGAAAACAACTCTTGCTCGTAGGACCAGAAACTGCATGGGATTCAACTCCGTTTAGGACTGGGAAACAAACGCTAGCTCGCCTTACAAGAAACACACTCTGCTTTTGAGAAAACAGCACTCTTCTACTCTCCTGTGTTTCCTATAGGGCCAGAACAGTGAGCTTGCTCAGAACAAAAGAACTGTGCTTCCTACACACACGGGGCTTATCTAGTTCAACTCTGCTTCGTAAACTGACAAGAACAGGAGCTTCTCTTCAGTCCAATACACTGCACTTGCTGGGAACAGACGCAAGTGCTATTTGCACTGTGTATGGCAATGGGAGCGCAATAGTGACTCTTCTTAGCAGAAAACAACTCTTGCTCGTAGGACCAGAAACTGCATGGGATTCAACTCCCTTTAGGACTGGGAAACAAACGCTAGCTCGCCTTACAAGAAACACACTCTGCTTTTGAGAAAACAGCACTCTTCTACTCTCCTGTGTTTCCTATAGGGCCAGAACAGTGAGCTTGCTCAGAACAAAAGAACTGTGCTTCCTACACACACGGGGAATATCTAGTTCAACTCTGCTTAGGAAACTGACAAGAACAGGAGCTTCTCTTCAGTCCAATACACTGCACTTGCTGGGAACAGACGCAAGTGCTATTTGCACTGTGTATGGCAATGGGAGCGCAATAGTGACTCTTCTTAGCAGAAAACAACTCTTGCTCGTAGGACCAGAAACTGCATGGGATTCAACTCCGTTTAGGACTGGGAAACAAACGCTAGCTCGCCTTACAAGAAACACACTCTGCTTTTGAGAAAACAGCACTCTTCTACTGTCCTGTGTTTCCTATAGGGCCAGAACAGTGAGCTTGCTCAGAACAAAAGAACTGTGCTTCCTACACACACGGGGCATATCTAGTTCAACTCTGCTTAGGAAACTGACAAGAACAGGAGCTTCTCTTCAGTCCAATACACTGCACTTGCTGGGAACAGACGCAAGTGCTATTTGCACTGTGTATGGCAATGGGAGCGCAATAGTGACTCTTCTTAGCAGAAAACAACTCTTGCTCTTAGGACCAGAAACTGCATGGGATTCAACTCCGTTTAGGACTGGGAAACAAACGCTAGCTCGCCTTACAAGAAACACACTCTGCTTTTGAGAAAACAGCACTCTTCTACTCTCCTGTGTTTCCTATAGGGCCAGAACAGTGAGCTTGCTCAGAACAAAAGAACTGTGCTTCCTACACACACGGGGCATATCTAGTTCAACTCTGCTTCGTAAACTGACAAGAACAGGAGCTTCTCTTCAGTCCAATACACTGCACTTGCTGGGAACAGACGCAAGTGCTATTTGCACTGTGTATGGCAATGGGAGCGCAATAGTGACTCTTCTTAGCAGAAAACAACTCTTGCTCGTAGGACCAGAAATTGCATGGGATTCAACTCCCTTTAGGACTGGGAAACAAACGCTAGCTCGCCTTACAAGAAACACACTCTGCTTTTGAGAAAACAGCACTCTTCTACTCTCCTGTGTTTCCTATAGGGCCAGAACAGTGAGCTTGCTCAGAACAAAAGAACTGTGCTTCCTACACACACGGGGCATATCTAGTTCAACTCTGCTTAGGAAACTGACAAGAACAGGAGCTTCTCTTCAGTCCAATACACTGCACTTGCTGGGAACAGACGCAAGTGCTATTTGCACTGTGTATGGCAATGGGAGCGCAATAGTGACTCTTCTTAGCAGAAAACAACTCTTGCTCGTAGGACCAGAAACTGCATGGGATTCAACTCCGTTTAGGACTGGGAAACAAACGCTAGCTCGCCTTACAAGAAACACACTCTGCTTTTGAGAAAAGAGCACTCTTCTACTGTCCTGTGTTTCCTATAGGGCCAGAACAGTGAGCTTGCTCAGAACAAAAGAACTGTGCTTCCTACACACACGGGGCATATCTAGTTCAACTCTGCTTAGGAAACTGACAAGAACAGGAGCTTCTCTTCAGTCCAATACACTGCACTTGCTGGGAACAGACGCAAGTGCTATTTGCACTGTGTATGGCAATGGGAGCGCAATAGTGACTCTTCTTAGCAGAAAACAACTCTTGCTCGTAGGACCAGAAACTGCATGGGATTCAACTCCGTTTAGGACTGGGAAACAAACGCTAGCTCGCCTTACAAGAAACACACTCTGCTTTTGAGAAAACAGCACTCTTCTACTCTCCTGTGTTTCCTATAGGGCCAGAACAGTGAGCTTGCTGAGAACAAAAGAACTGTGCTTCCTACACACACGAGGCATATCTAGTTCAACTCTGCTTCAGAAACTGACAAGAACAGGAGCTTCTCTTCAGTCCAATACACTGCACTTGCTGGGAACAGACGCAAGTGCTATTTGCACTGTGTATGGCAATGAGAGCGCAATAGTGACTCTTCTTAGCAGAAAACAACTCTTGCTCGTAGGACCAGAAACTGCATGGGATTCAACTCCGTTTAAGACTGGGAAACAAACGCTAGCTCGCCTTACAAGAAACACACTCTGCTTTTGAGAAAACAGCACTCTTCTACTCTCCTGTGTTTCCTATAGGGCCAGAACAGTGAGCTTGCTCAGAACAAAAGAACTGTGCTTTCTACACACACGGGGCATATCTAGTTCAACTCTGCTTCGGAAACTGACAAGAACAGGAGCTTCTCTTCAGTCCAATACACTGCACTTGCTGGGAACAGATGCAAGTGCTATTTGCACTGTGTATGGCAATGAGAGCGCAATAGTGACTCTTCTTAGCAGAAAACAACTCTTGCTCGTAGGACCAGAAACTGCATGGGATTCAACTCCGTTTAGGACTGGGAAACATACGCTAGCTCGCCTTACAAGAAACACACTCTGCTTTTGAGAAAACAGCACTCTTCTACTCTCCTGTGTTTCCTATAGGGCCAGAACAGTGAGCTTGCTCAGAACAAAAGAACTGTGCTTCCTACACACACGGGACATATCTAGTTCAACTCTGCTTAGGAAACTGACAAGAACAGGAGCTTCTCTTCAGTCCAATACACTGCACTTGCTGGGAACAGACGCAAGTGCTATTTGCACTGTGTATGGCAATGGGAGTGCAATAGTGACTCTTCTTAGCAGAAAACAACTCTTGCTCGTAGGACCAGAAACTGCATGGGATTCAACTCCGTTTAGGACTGGGAAACAAACGCTAGCTCACCTTACAAGAAACACACTCTGCTTTTGAGAAAACAGCACTCTTCTACTCTCCTGTGTTTCCTATAGGGCCAGAACAGTGAGCTTGCTCAGAACAAAAGAACTGTGCTTCCTACACACACGGGGCATATCTAGTTCAACTCTGCTTCGTAAACTGACAAGAACAGGAGCTTCTCTTCAGTCCAATACACTGCACTTGCTGGGAACAGACGCAAGTGCTATTTGCACTGTGTATGGCAATGGGAGCGCAATAGTGACTCTTCTTAGCAGAAAACAACTCTTGCTCGTAGGACCAGAAACTGCATGGGATTCAACTCCGTTTAGGACTGGGAAACAAACGCTAGCTCGCCTTACAAGAAACACACTCTGCTTTTGAGAAAACAGCACTCTTCTACTCTCCTGTGTTTCCTATAGGGCCAGAACAGTGAGCTTGCTCAGAACAAAAGAACTGTGCTTCCTACACACACGGGGCATATCTAGTTCAACTCTGCTTAGGAAACTGACAAGAACAATAGCTTCTCTTCAGTCCAATACACTGCACTTGCTGGGAACAGACGCAAGTGCTATTTGCACTGTGTATGGCAATGGGAGCGCAATAGTGACTCTTCTTAGCAGAAAACAACTCTTGCTCGTAGGACCAGAAACTGCATGGGATTCAACTCCGTTTAGGACTGGGAAACAAACGCTAGCTCGCCTTACAAGAAACACACTCTGCTTTTGAGAAAACAGCACTCTTCTACTCTCCTGTGTTTCCTATAGGGCCAGAACAGTGAGCTTGCTCAGAACAAAAGAACTGTGCTTCCTACACACACGGGGCATATCTAGTTCAACTCTGCTTAGGAAACTGACAAGAACAGGAGCTTCTCTTCAGTCCAATACACTGCACTTGCTGGGAACAGACGCAAGTGCTATTTGCACTGTGTATGGCAATGGGAGCGCAATAGTGACTCTTCTTAGCAGAAAACAACTCTTGCTCGTAGGACCAGAAACTGCATGGGATTCAACTCCGTTTAGGACTGGGAAACAAACGCTAGCTCGCCTTACAAGAAACACACTCTGCTTTTGAGAAAACAGCACTCTTCTACTCTCCTGTGTTTCCTACAGGGCCAGAACAGTGAGCTTGATCAGAACAAAAGAACTGTGCTTCCTAAACACACGGGGCATATCTAGTTCAACTCTGCTTAGGAAACTGACAAGAACAGGAGCTTCTCTTCAGTCCAATACACTGCACTTGCTGGGAACAGACGCAAGTGCTATTTGCACTGTGTATGGCAATGGGAGCGCAATAGTGACTCTTCTTAGCAGAAAACAACTCTTGCTCGTAGGACCAGAAACTGCATGGGATTCAACTCCGTTTAGGACTGGGAAACAAACGCTAGCTCGCCTTACAAGAAACACACTCTGCTTTTGAGAAAACAGCACTCTTCTACTCTCCTGTGTTTCCTATAGGGCCAGAACAGTGAGCTTGCTCAGAACAAAAGAACTGTGCTTCCTACACACACGGGGCATATCTAGTTCAACTCTGCTTAGGAAACTGACAAGAACAATAGCTTCTCTTCAGTCCAATACACTGCACTTGCTGGGAACAGACGCAAGTGCTATTTGCACTGTGTATGGCAATGGGAGCGCAATAGTGACTCTTCTTAGCAGAAAACAACTCTTGCTCGTAGGACCAGAAACTGCATGGGATTCAACTCCGTTTAGGACTGGGAAACAAACGCTAGCTCGCCTTACAAGAAACACACTCTGCTTTTGAGAAAACAGCACTCTTCTACTCTCCTGTGTTTCCTATAGGGCCAGAACAGTGAGCTTGCTCAGAACAAAAGAACTGTGCTTCCTACACACACGGGGCATATCTAGTTCAACTCTGCTTAGGAAACTGACAAGAACAGGAGCTTCTCTTCAGTCCAATACACTGCACTTGCTGGGAACAGACGCAAGTGCTATTTGCACTGTGTATGGCAATGGGAGCGCAATAGTGACTCTTCTTAGCAGAAAACAACTCTTGCTCGTAGGACCAGAAACTGCATGGGATTCAACTCCGTTTAGGACTGGGAAACAAACGCTAGCTCGCCTTACAAGAAACACACTCTGCTTTTGAGAAAACAGCACTCTTCTACTCTCCTGTGTTTCCTATAGGGCCAGAACAGTGAGCTTGCTCAGAACAAAAGAACTGTGCTTCCTACACACACGGGGCATATCTAGTTCAACTCTGCTTAGGAAACTGACAAGAACAGGAGCTTCTCTTCAGTCCAATACACTGCACTTGCTGGGAACAGACGCAAGTGCTATTTGCACTGTGTATGGCAATGGGAGCGCAATAGTGACTCTTCTTAGCAGAAAACAACTCTTGCTCGTAGGACCAGAAACTGCATGGGATTCAACTCCGTTTAGGACTGGGAAACAAACGCTAGCTCGCCTTACAAGAAACACACTCTGCTTTTGAGAAAACAGCACTCTTCTACTCTCCTGTGTTTCCTATAGGGCCAGAACAGTGAGCTTGCTGAGAACAAAAGAACTGTGCTTCCTACACACACGGGGCATATCTAGTTCAACTCTGCTTCGGAAACTGACAAGAACAGGAGCTTCTCTTCAGTCCAATACACTGCACTTGCTGGGAACAGATGCAAGTGCTATTTGCACTGTGTATGGCAATGAGAGCGCAATAGTGACTCTTCTTAGCAGAAAACAACTCTTGCTCGTAGGACCAGAAACTGCATGGGATTCAACTCCGTTTAGGACTGGGAAACAAACGCTAGCTCGCCTTACAAGAAACACACTCTGCTTTTGAGAAAACAGCACTCTTCTACTCTCCTGTGTTTCCTATAGGGCCAGAACAGTGAGCTTGCTCAGAACAAAAGAACTGTGCTTCCTACACACACGGGGCATATCTAGTTCAACTCTGCTTCGTAAACTGACAAGAACAGGAGCTTCTCTTCAGTCCAATACACTGCACTTGCTGGGAACAGACGCAAGTGCTATTTGCACTGTGTATGGCAATGGGAGCGCAATAGTGACTCTTCTTAGCAGAAAACAACTCTTGCTCGTAGGACCAGAAACTGCATGGGATTCAACTCCATTTAGGACTGGGAAACAAACGCTAGCTCGCCTTACAAGAAACACACTCTGCTTTTGAGAAAACAGCACTCTTCTACTCTCCTGTGTTTCCTATAGGGCCAGAACAGTGAGCTTGCTCAGAACAAAAGAACTGTGCTTCCTACACACACGGGGCATATCTAGTTCAACTCTGCTTCGTAAACTGACAAGAACAGGAGCTTCTCTTCAGTCCAATACACTGCACTTGCTGGGAACAGACGCAAGTGCTATTTGCACTGTGTATGGCAATGGGAGCGCAATAGTGACTCTTCTTAGCAGAAAACAACTCTTGCTCGTAGGACCAGAAACTGCATGGGATTCAACTCTGTTTAGGACTGGGAAACAAACGCTAGCTCGCCTTACAAGAAACACTTAGCAGAAAACAACTCTTGCTCGTAGGACCAGAAACTGCATGGGATTCAACTCTGTTTAGGACTGGGAAACAAACGCTAGCTCGCCTTACAAGAAACACACTCTGCTTTTGAGAAAACAGCACTCTTCTACTCTCCTGTGTTTCCTATAGGGCCAGAACAGTGAGCTTGCTCAGAACAAAAGAACTGTGCTTCCTACACACACGGGGCATATCTAGTTCAACTCTGCTTAGGAAACTGACAAGAACAGGAGCTTCTCTTCAGTCCAATACACTGCACTTGCTGGGAACAGACGCAAGTGCTATTTGCACTGTGTATGGCAATGGGAGCGCAATAGTGACTCTTCTTAGCAGAAAACAACTCTTGCTCGTAGGACCAGAAACTGCATGGGATTCAACTCCGTTTAGGACTGGGAAACAAACGCTAGCTCGCCTTACAAGAAACACACTCTGCTTTTGAGAAAAGAGCACTCTTCTACTCTCCTGTGTTTCCTCTAGGGCCAGAACAGTGAGCTTGCTGAGAACAAAAGAACTGTGCTTCCTACACACACGGGGCATATCTAGTTCAACTCTGCTTCGGAAACTGACAAGAACAGGAGCTTCTCTTCAGTCCAATACACTGCACTTGCTGGGAACAGACGCAAGTGCTATTTGCACTGTGTATGGCAATGGGAGCGCAATAGTGACTCTTCTTAGCAGAAAACAACTCTTGCTCGTAGGACCAGAAACTGCATGGGATTCAACTCCGTTTAGGACTGGGAAACAAACGCTAGCTCGCCTTACAAGAAACACACTCTGCTTTTGAGAAAACAGCACTCTTCTACTCTCCTGTGTTTCCTATAGGGCCAGAACAGTGAGCTTGCTCAGAACAAAAGAACTGTGCTTCCTACACACACGGGGCATATCTAGTTCAACTCTGCTTAGGAAACTGACAAGAACAGGAGCTTCTCTTCAGTCCAATACACTGCACTTGCTGGGAACAGACACAAGTGCTATTTGCACTGTGTATGGCAATGGGAGCGCAATAGTGACTCTTCTTAGCAGAAAACAACTCTTGCTCGTAGGACCAGAAACTGCATGGGATTCAACTCCATTTAGGACTGGGAAACAAACGCTAGCTCGCCTTACAAGAAACACACTCTGCTTTTGAGAAAACAGCACTCTTCTACTCTCCTGTGTTTCCTATAGGGCCAGAACAGTGAGCTTGCTCAGAACAAAAGAACTGTGCTTCCTACACACACGGGGCATATCTAGTTCAACTCTGCTTCGTAAACTGACAAGAACAGGAGCTTCTCTTCAGTCCAATACACTGCACTTGCTGGGAACAGACGCAAGTGCTATTTGCACTGTGTATGGCAATGGGAGCGCAATAGTGACTCTTCTTAGCAGAAAACAACTCTTGCTCGTAGGACCAGAAACTGCATGGGATTCAACTCTGTTTAGGACTGGGAAACAAACGCTAGCTCGCCTTACAAGAAACACTTAGCAGAAAACAACTCTTGCTCGTAGGACCAGAAACTGCATGGGATTCAACTCTGTTTAGGACTGGGAAACAAACGCTAGCTCGCCTTACAAGAAACACACTCTGCTTTTGAGAAAACAGCACTCTTCTACTCTCCTGTGTTTCCTATAGGGCCAGAACAGTGAGCTTGCTCAGAACAAAAGAACTGTGCTTCCTACACACACGGGGCATATCTAGTTCAACTCTGCTTAGGAAACTGACAAGAACAGGAGCTTCTCTTCAGTCCAATATACTGCACTTGCTGGGAACAGACGCAAGTGCTATTTGCACTGTGTATGGCAATGGGAGCGCAATAGTGACTCTTCTTAGCAGAAAACAACTCTTGCTCGTAGGACCAGAAACTGCATGGGATTCAACTCCGTTTAGGACTGGGAAACAAACGCTAGCTCGCCTTACAAGAAACACACTCTGCTTTTGAGAAAACAGCACTCTTCTACTCTCCTGTGTTTCCTACAGGGCCAGAACAGTGAGCTTGATCAGAACAAAAGAACTGTGCTTCCTAAACACACGGGGCATATCTAGTTCAACTCTGCTTAGGAAACTGACAAGAACAGGAGCTTCTCTTCAGTCCAATACACTGCACTTGCTGGGAACAGACGCAAGTGCTATTTGCACTGTGTATGGCAATGGGAGCGCAATAGTGACTCTTCTTAGCAGAAAACAACTCTTGCTCGTAGGACCAGAAACTGCATGGGATTCAACTCCGTTTAGGACTGGGAAACAAACGCTAGCTCGCCTTACAAGAAACACACTCTGCTTTTGAGAAAACAGCACTCTTCTACTCTCCTGTGTTTCCTATAGGGCCAGAACAGTGAGCTTGCTCAGAACAAAAGAACTGTGCTTCCTACACACACGGGGCATATCTAGTTCAACTCTGCTTAGGAAACTGACAAGAACAATAGCTTCTCTTCAGTCCAATACACTGCACTTGCTGGGAACAGACGCAAGTGCTATTTGCACTGTGTATGGCAATGGGAGCGCAATAGTGACTCTTCTTAGCAGAAAACAACTCTTGCTCGTAGGACCAGAAACTGCATGGGATTCAACTCCGTTTAGGACTGGGAAACAAATGCTAGCTCGCCTTACAAGAAACACACTCTGCTTTTGAGAAAACAGCACTCTTCTACTCTCCTGTGTTTCCTCTAGGGCCAGAACAGTGAGCTTGCTCAGAACAAAAGAACTGTGCTTCCTACACACACGGGGCATATCTAGTTCAACTCTGCTTAGGAAACTGACAAGAACAGGAGCTTCTCTTCAGTCCAATACACTGCACTTGCTGGGAACAGACGCAAGTGCTATTTGCACTGTGTATGGCAATGGGAGCGCAATAGTGACTCTTCTTAGCAGAAAACAACTCTTGCTCGTAGGACCAGAAACTGCATGGGATTCAACTCCGTTTAGGACTGGGAAACAAACGCTAGCTCGCCTTACAAGAAACACACTCTGCTTTTGAGAAAAGAGCACTCATCTACTCTCCTGTGTTTCCTCTAGGGCCAGAACAGTGAGCTTGCTCAGAACAAAAGAACTGTGCTTCCTACAAACACGGGGCATATCTAGTTCAACTCTGCTTAGGAAACTGACAAGAACAGGAGCTTCTCTTCAGTCCAATACACTGCACTTGCTGGGAACAGACGCAAGTGCTATTTGCACTGTGTATGGCAATGGGAGCGCAATAGTGACTCTTCTTAGCAGAAAACAACTCTTGCACGTAGGACCAGAAACTGCATGGGATTCAACTCCGTTTAGGACTGGGAAACAAACGCTAGCTCGCCTTACAAGAAACACACTCTGCTTTTGAGAAAACAGCACTCTTCTACTCTCCTGTGTTTCCTATAGGGCCAGAACAGTGAGCTTGCTCAGAACAAAAGAACTGTGCTTCCTACACACACGGGGCATATCTAGTTCAACTCTGCTTCGGAAACTGACAAGAACAGGAGCTTCTCTTCAGTCCAATACACTGCACTTGCTGGGAACAGACGCAAGTGCTATTTGCACTGTGTATGGCAATGGGAGCGCAATAGTGACTCTTCTTAGCAGAAAACAACTCTTGCTCGTAGGACCAGAAACTGCATGGGATTCAACTCCGTTTAGGACTGGGAAACAAACGCTAGCTCGCCTTACAAGAAACACACTCTGCTTTTGAGAAAACAGCACTCTTCTACTCTCCTGTGTTTCCTATAGGGCCAGAACAGTGAGCTTGCTCAGAACAAAAGAACTGTGCTTCCTACACACACGGGGCATATCTAGTTCAACTCTGCTTAGGAAACTGACAAGAACAGGAGCTTCTCTTCAGTCCAATACACTGCACTTGCTGGGAACAGACGCAAGTGCTATTTGCACTGTGTATGGCAATGGGAGCGCAATAGTGACTCTTCTTAGCAGAAAACAACTCTTGCTCGTAGGACCAGAAACTGCATGGGATTCAACTCCGTTTAGGACTGGGAAACAAACGCTAGCTCGCCTTACAAGAAACACACTCTGCTTTTGAGAAAACAGCACTCTTCTACTGTCCTGTGTTTCCTATAGGGCCAGAACAGTGAGCTTGCTCAGAACAAAAGAACTGTGCTTCCTACACACACGGGGCATATCTAGTTCAACTCTGCTTAGGAAACTGACAAGAACAGGAGCTTCTCTTCAGTCCAATACACTGCACTTGCTGGGAACAGACGCAAGTGCTATTTGCACTGTGTATGGCAATGGGAGCGCAATAGTGACTCTTCTTAGCAGAAAACAACTCTTGCTCGTAGGACCAGAAACTGCATGGGATTCAACTCCGTTTAGGACTGGGAAACAAACGCTAGCTCGCCTTACAAGAAACACACTCTGCTTTTGAGAAAACAGCACTCTTCTACTCTCCTGTGTTTCCTATAGGGCCAGAACAGTGAGCTTGCTGAGAACAAAAGAACTGTGCTTCCTACACACACGGGGCATATCTAGTTCAACTCTGCTTCGGAAACTGACAAGAACAGGAGCTTCTCTTCAGTCCAATACACTGCACTTGCTGGGAACAGATGCAAGTGCTATTTGCACTGTGTATGGCAATGAGAGCGCAATAGTGACTCTTCTTAGCAGAAAACAACTCTTGCTCGTAGGACCAGAAACTGCATGGGATTCAACTCCGTTTAGGACTGGGAAACAAACGCTAGCTCGCCTTACAAGAAACACACTCTGCTTTTGAGAAAACAGCACTCTTCTACTCTCCTGTGTTTCCTATAGGGCCAGAACAGTGAGCTTGCTCAGAACAAAAGAACTGTGCTTCCTACACACACGGGGCATATCTAGTTCAACTCTGCTTAGGAAACTGACAAGAACAGGAGCTTCTCTTCAGTCCAATACACTGCACTTGCTGGGAACAGACGCTAGTGCTATTTGCACTGTGTATGGCAATGGGAGCGCAATAGTGACTCTTCTTAGCAGAAAACAACTCTTGCTCGTAGGACCAGAAACTGCATGGGATTCAACTCCATTTAGGACTGGGAAACAAACGCTAGCTCGCCTTACAAGAAACACACTCTGCTTTTGAGAAAACAGCACTCTTCTACTCTCCTGTGTTTCCTATAGGGCCAGAACAGTGAGCTTGCTCAGAACAAAAGAACTGTGCTTCCTACACACACGGGGCATATCTAGTTCAACTCTGCTTCGTAAACTGACAAGAACAGGAGCTTCTCTTCAGTCCAATACACTGCACTTGCTGGGAACAGACGCAAGTGCTATTTGCACTGTGTATGGCAATGGGAGCGCAATAGTGACTCTTCTTAGCAGAAAACAACTCTTGCTCGTAGGACCAGAAACTGCATGGGATTCAACTCTGTTTAGGACTGGGAAACAAACGCTAGCTCGCCTTACAAGAAACACTTAGCAGAAAACAACTCTTGCTCGTAGGACCAGAAACTGCATGGGATTCAACTCTGTTTAGGACTGGGAAACAAACGCTAGCTCGCCTTACAAGAAACACACTCTGCTTTTGAGAAAACAGCACTCTTCTACTCTCCTGTGTTTCCTATAGGGCCAGAACAGTGAGCTTGCTCAGAACAAAAGAACTGTGCTTCCTACACACACGGGGCATATCTAGTTCAACTCTGCTTAGGAAACTGACAAGAACAGGAGCTTCTCTTCAGTCCAATACACTGCACTTGCTGGGAACAGACGCAAGTGCTATTTGCACTGTATATGGCAATGGGAGCACAATAGTGACTCTTCTTAGCAGAAAACAACTCTTGCTCGTAGGACCAGAAACTGCATGGGATTCAACTCCGTTTAGGACTGGGAAACAAACGCTAGCTCGCCTTACAAGAAACACACTCTGCTTTTGAGAAAAGAGCACTCTTCTACTCTCCTGTGTTTCCTCTAGGGCCAGAACAGTGAGCTTGCTCAGAACAAAAGAACTGTGCTTCCTACACACACGGGGCATATCTAGTTCAACTCTGCTTAGGAAACTGACAAGAACAGGAGCTTCTCTTCAGTCCAATACACTGCACTTGCTGGGAACAGACGCAAGTGCTATTTGCACTGTGTATGGCAATGGGAGCGCAATAGTTACTCTTCTTAGCAGAAAACAACTCTTGCTCGTAGGACCAGAAACTGCATGGGATTCAACTCCGTTTAGGACTGGGAAACAAACGCTAGCTCGCCTTACAAGAAACACACTCTGCTTTTGAGAAAACAGCACTCTTCTACTCTCCTGTGTTTCCTATAGGGCCAGAACAGTGAGCTTGCTCAGAACAAAAGAACTGTGCTTCCTACACACACGGGGCATATCTAGTTCAACTCTGCTTAGGAAACTGACAAGAACAGGAGCTTCTCTTCAGTCCAATACACTGCACTTGCTGGGAACAGACGCAAGTGCTATTTGCACTGTGTATGGCAATGGGAGCGCAATAGTGACTCTTCTTAGCAGAAAACAACTCTTGCTCGTAGGACCAGAAACTGCATGGGATTCAACTCCGTTTAGGACTGGGAAACAAACGCTAGCTCGCCTTACAAGAAACACACTCTGCTTTTGAGAAAACAGCACTCTTCTACTCTCCTGTGTTTCCTATAGGGCCAGAACAGTGAGCTTGCTCAGAACAAAAGAACTGTGCTTCCTACACACACGGGGCATATCTAGTTCAACTCTGCTTAGGAAACTGACAAGAACAATAGCTTCTCTTCAGTCCAATACACTGCACTTGCTGGGAACAGACGCAAGTGCTATTTGCACTGTGTATGGCAATGGGAGCGCAATAGTGACTCTTCTTAGCAGAAAACAACTCTTGCTCGTAGGACCAGAAACTGCATGGGATTCAACTCCGTTTAGGACTGGGAAACAAACGCTAGCTCGCCTTACAAGAAACACACTCTGCTTTTGAGAAAAGAGCACTCTTCTACTCTCCTGTGTTTCCTCTAGGGCCAGAACAGTGAGCTTGCTCAGAACAAAAGAACTGTGCTTCCTACACACACGGGGCATATCTAGTTCAACTCTGCTTAGGAAACTGACAAGAACAGGAGCTTCTCTTCAGTCCAATACACTGCACTTGCTGGGAACAGACGCAAGTGCTATTTGCACTGTGTATGGCAATGGGAGCGCAATAGTGACTCTTCTTAGCAGAAAACAACTCTTGCTCGTAGGACCAGAAACTGCATGGGATTCAACTCCGTTTAGGACTGGGAAACAAACGCTAGCTCGCCTTACAAGAAACACACTCTGCTTTTGAGAAAAGAGCACTCTTCTACTCTCCTGTGTTTCCTCTAGGGCCAGAACAGTGAGCTTGCTCAGAACAAAAGAACTGTGCTTCCTACAAACACGGGGCATATCTAGTTCAACTCTGCTTAGGAAACTGACAAGAACAGGAGCTTCTCTTCAGTCCAATACACTGCACTTGCTGGGAACAGACGCAAGTGCTATTTGCACTGTGTATGGCAATGGGAGCGCAATAGTGACTCTTCTTAGCAGAAAACAACTCTTGCTCGTAGGACCAGAAACTGCATGGGATTCAACTCCGTTTAGGACTGGGAAACAAACGCTAGCTCGCCTTACAAGAAACACACTCTGCTTTTGAGAAAACAGCACTCTTCTACTCTCCTGTGTTTCCTATAGGGCCAGAACAGTGAGCTTGCTCAGAACAAAAGAACTGTGCTTCCTACACACACGGGGCATATCTAGTTCAACTCTGCTTAGGAAACTGACAAGAACAGGAGCTTCTCTTCAGTCCAATACACTGCACTTGCTGGGAACAGACGCAAGTGCTATTTGCACTGTGTATGGCAATGGGAGCGCAATAGTGACTCTTCTTAGCAGAAAACAACTCTTGCTCGTAGGACCAGAAACTGCATGGGATTCAACTCCGTTTAGGACTGGGAAACAAACGCTAGCTCGCCTGACAAGAAACACACTCTGCTTTTGAGAAAACAGCACTCTTCTACTCTCCTGTGTTTCCTATAGGGCCAGAACAGTGAGCTTGCTCAGAACAAAAGAACTGTGCTTCCTACACACACGGGGCATATCTAGTTCAACTCTGCTTCGGAAACTGACAAGAACAGGAGCTTCTCTTCAGTCCAATACACTGCACTTGCTGGGAACAGACGCAAGTGCTATTTGCACTGTGTATGGCAATGGGAGCGCAATAGTGACTCTTCTTAGCAGAAAACAACTCTTGCTCGTAGGACCAGAAACTGCATGGGATTCAACTCCGTTTAGGACTGGGAAACAAACGCTAGCTCGCCTTACAAGAAACACACTCTGCTTTTGAGAAAACAGCACTCTTCTACTCTCCTGTGTTTCCTATAGGGCCAGAACAGTGAGCTTGCTCAGAACAAAAGAACTGTGCTTCCTACACACACGGGGCATATCTAGTTCAACTCTGCTTCGGAAACTGACAAGAACAGGAGCTTCTCTTCAGTCCAATACACTGCACTTGCTGGGAACAGACGCAAGTGCTATTTGCACTGTGTATGGCAATGGGAGCGCAATAGTGACTCTTCTTAGCAGAAAACAACTCTTGCTCGTAGGACCAGAAACTGCATGGGATTCAACTCCGTTTAGGACTGGGAAACAAACGCTAGCTCGCCTTACAAGAAACACACTCTGCTTTTGAGAAAACAGCACTCTTCTACTCTCCTGTGTTTCCTATAGGGCCAGAACAGTGAGCTTGCTCAGAACAAAAGAACTGTGCTTCCTACACACACGGGGCATATCTAGTTCAACTCTGCTTAGGAAACTGACAAGAACAGGAGCTTCTCTTCAGTCCAATACACTGCACTTGCTGGGAACAGACGCAAGTGCTATTTGCACTGTGTATGGCAATGGGAGCGCAATAGTGACTCTTCTTAGCAGAAAACAACTCTTGCTCGTAGGACCAGAAACTGCATGGGATTCAACTCCGTTTAGGACTGGGAAACAAACGCTAGCTCGCCTTACAAGAAACACACTCTGCTTTTGAGAAAACAGCACTCTTCTACTGTCCTGTGTTTCCTATAGGGCCAGAACAGTGAGCTTGCTCAGAACAAAAGAACTGTGCTTCCTACACACACGGGGCATATCTAGTTCAACTCTGCTTAGGAAACTGACAAGAACAGGAGCTTCTCTTCAGTCCAATACACTGCACTTGCTGGGAACAGACGCAAGTGCTATTTGCACTGTGTATGGCAATGGGAGCGCAATAGTGACTCTTCTTAGCAGAAAACAACTCTTGCTCGTAGGACCAGAAACTGCATGGGATTCAACTCCGTTTAGGACTGGGAAACAAACGCTAGCTCGCCTTACAAGAAACACACTCTGCTTTTGAGAAAACAGCACTCTTCTACTCTCCTGTGTTTCCTATAGGGCCAGAACAGTGAGCTTGCTCAGAACAAAAGAACTGTGCTTCCTACACACACGGGGCTTATCTAGTTCAACTCTGCTTCGTAAACTGACAAGAACAGGAGCTTCTCTTCAGTCCAATACACTGCACTTGCTGGGAACAGACGCAAGTGCTATTTGCACTGTGTATGGCAATGGGAGCGCAATAGTGACTCTTCTTAGCAGAAAACAACTCTTGCTCGTAGGACCAGAAACTGCATGGGATTCAACTCCCTTTAGGACTGGGAAACAAACGCTAGCTCGCCTTACAAGAAACACACTCTGCTTTTGAGAAAACAGCACTCTTCTACTCTCCTGTGTTTCCTATAGGGCCAGAACAGTGAGCTTGCTCAGAACAAAAGAACTGTGCTTCCTACACACACGGGGAATATCTAGTTCAACTCTGCTTAGGAAACTGACAAGAACAGGAGCTTCTCTTCAGTCCAATACACTGCACTTGCTGGGAACAGACGCAAGTGCTATTTGCACTGTGTATGGCAATGGGAGCGCAATAGTGACTCTTCTTAGCAGAAAACAACTCTTGCTCGTAGGACCAGAAACTGCATGGGATTCAACTCCGTTTAGGACTGGGAAACAAACGCTAGCTCGCCTTACAAGAAACACACTCTGCTTTTGAGAAAACAGCACTCTTCTACTCTCCTGTGTTTCCTATAGGGCCAGAACAGTGAGCTTGCTCAGAACAAAAGAACTGTGCTTCCTACACACACGGGGCATATCTAGTTCAACTCTGCTTAGGAAACTGACAAGAACAGGAGCTTCTCTTCAGTCCAATACACTGCACTTGCTGGGAACAGACGCAAGTGCTATTTGCACTGTGTATGGCAATGGGAGCGCAATAGTGACTCTTCTTAGCAGAAAACAACTCTTGCTCGTAGGACCAGAAACTGCATGGGATTCAACTCCGTTTAGGACTGGGAAACAAACGCTAGCTCGCCTTACAAGAAACACACTCTGCTTTTGAGAAAACAGCACTCTTCTACTCTCCTGTGTTTCCTATAGGGCCAGAACAGTGAGCTTGCTCAGAACAAAAGAACTGTGCTTCCTACACACACGGGGCATATCTAGTTCAACTCTGCTTCGTAAACTGACAAGAACAGGAGCTTCTCTTCAGTCCAATACACTGCACTTGCTGGGAACAGACGCAAGTGCTATTTGCACTGTGTATGGCAATGGGAGCGCAATAGTGACTCTTCTTAGCAGAAAACAACTCTTGCTCGTAGGACCAGAAACTGCATGGGATTCAACTCCGTTTAGGACTGGGAAACAAACGCTAGCTCGCCTTACAAGAAACACACTCTGCTTTTGAGAAAACAGCACTCTTCTACTCTCCTGTGTTTCCTATAGGGCCAGAACAGTGAGCTTGCTCAGAACAAAAGAACTGTGCTTCCTACACACACGGGGCATATCTAGTTCAACTCTGCTTAGGAAACTGACAAGAACAGGAGCTTCTCTTCAGTCCAATACACTGCACTTGCTGGGAACAGACGCAAGTGCTATTTGCACTGTGTATGGCAATGGGAGCGCAATAGTGACTCTTCTTAGCAGAAAACAACTCTTGCTCGTAGGACCAGAAACTGCATGGGATTCAACTCCGTTTAGGACTGGGAAACAAACGCTAGCTCGCCTTACAAGAAACACACTCTGCTTTTGAGAAAACAGCACTCTTCTACTGTCCTGTGTTTCCTATAGGGCCAGAACAGTGAGCTTGCTCAGAACAAAAGAACTGTGCTTCCTACACACACGGGGCATATCTAGTTCAACTCTGCTTAGGAAACTGACAAGAACAGGAGCTTCTCTTCAGTCCAATACACTGCACTTGCTGGGAACAGACGCAAGTGCTATTTGCACTGTGTATGGCAATGGGAGCGCAATAGTGACTCTTCTTAGCAGAAAACAACTCTTGCTCGTAGGACCAGAAACTGCATGGGATTCAACTCCGTTTAGGACTGGGAAACAAACGCTAGCTCGCCTTACAAGAAACACACTCTGCTTTTGAGAAAACAGCACTCTTCTACTCTCCTGTGTTTCCTATAGGGCCAGAACAGTGAGCTTGCTGAGAACAAAAGAACTGTGCTTCCTACACACACGAGGCATATCTAGTTCAACTCTGCTTCGGAAACTGACAAGAACAGGAGCTTCTCTTCAGTCCAATACACTGCACTTGCTGGGAACAGACGCAAGTGCTATTTGCACTGTGTATGGCAATGAGAGCGCAATAGTGACTCTTCTTAGCAGAAAACAACTCTTGCTCGTAGGACCAGAAACTGCATGGGATTCAACTCCGTTTAAGACTGGGAAACAAACGCTAGCTCGCCTTACAAGAAACACACTCTGCTTTTGAGAAAACAGCACTCTTCTACTCTCCTGTGTTTCCTATAGGGCCAGAACAGTGAGCTTGCTCAGAACAAAAGAACTGTGCTTCCTACACACACGGGGCATATCTAGTTCAACTCTGCTTCGGAAACTGACAAGAACAGGAGCTTCTCTTCAGTCCAATACACTGCACTTGCTGGGAACAGATGCAAGTGCTATTTGCACTGTGTATGGCAATGAGAGCGCAATAGTGACTCTTCTTAGCAGAAAACAACTCTTGCTCGTAGGACCAGAAACTGCATGGGATTCAACTCCGTTTAGGACTGGGAAACATACGCTAGCTCGCCTTACAAGAAACACACTCTGCTTTTGAGAAAACAGCACTCTTCTACTCTCCTGTGTTTCCTATAGGGCCAGAACAGTGAGCTTGCTCAGAACAAAAGAACTGTGCTTCCTACACACACGGGACATATCTAGTTCAACTCTGCTTAGGAAACTGACAAGAACAGGAGCTTCTCTTCAGTCCAATACACTGCACTTGCTGGGAACAGACGCAAGTGCTATTTGCACTGTGTATGACAATGGGAGCGCAATAGTGACTCTTCTTAGCAGAAAACAACTCTTGCTCGTAGGACCAGAAACTGCATGGGATTCAACTCCGTTTAGGACTGGGAAACAAACGCTAGCTCGCCTTACAAGAAACACACTCTGCTTTTGAGAAAACAGCACTCTTCTACTCTCCTGTGTTTCCTATAGGGCCAGAACAGTGAGCTTGCTCAGAACAAAAGAACTGTGCTTCCTACACACACGGGGCATATCTAGTTCAACTCTGCTTAGGAAACTGACAAGAACAGGAGCTTCTCTTCAGTCCAATACACTGCACTTGCTGGGAACAGACGTAAGTGCTATTTGCACTGTGTATGGCAATGGGAGCGCAATAGTGACTCTTCTTAGCAGAAAACAACTCTTGCTCGTAGGACCAGAAACTGCATGGGATTCAAC
>NW_026738153.1:0-24077 GCF_949786415.1 Peromyscus eremicus
TCCTAAACGGAGTTGAATCCCATGCAGTTTGTGGTCCTACGAGCAAGAGTTGTTTTCTGCTAAGAAGGAGTCACTATTGCGCTCGCCATTGCCATACACAGGGCAAATAGCACTCGCGTCTGTTCCCAGCAAGTACAGTGTATTGGACTGAAGAGAAGCTACTGTTCTGGTCAGTTTCCTAAGCAGAGTTGAACTAGATATGCCCCCGTGTGTGTAGGAAGCACAGTTTTTTTGTTCTGAGCAAGCTCACTGTTCTGGCCCTATAGGAAACACAGGAGAGTAGAAGAGTGCTGTTTTCTCAAAAGCGGAGTGTGTTTCTTGCAAGGCGAGCTAGCGTTTGTTTCCCAGTCCTAAACGGAGTTGAATCCCATGCAGTTTCTGGTCCTACGAGCAAGAGTTGTTTTCTGCTAAGAAGAGTCACTATTGCACTCGCCATTTCCATACACAGTGCAAATAGCACTCGCATCTGTTCCCAGCAAGTACAGTGTATTGGACTGAAGAGAAGCTATTGTTCTGGTCAGTTTCCTAAGCAGAGTTGAACTAGATATGCCCCCGTGTGTGTAGGAAGCACAGTTCTTTTGTTCTGAGCAAGCTCACTGTTCTGGCCCTATAGGAAACACAGGAGAGTAGAAGAGTGCTGTTTCCTCAAAAGCAGAGTGTGTTTCTTGCAAGGCGAGCTAGCGTTTGTTTCCCAGTACTAAACGGAGTTGAATCCCATGCAGTTTCTGGTCCTACGAGCAAGAGTTGTTTTCTGCTAAGAAGAGTCACTATTGCGCTCTGCCATTGCCATACACAGTGCAAATAGCACTCGTGTCTGTTCCCAGCAAGTACAGTGTATTGGACTGAAGAGAAGCTACTGTTCTGGTCAGTTTCCTAAGCAGAGTTGAACTAGATATGCCCCGTGTGTGTAGGAAGCACAGTTCTTTGGTTCTGAGCAAGCTCACTGTTCTGGCCCTATAGGAAACACAGGAGAGTAGAAGAGTGCTGTTTTCCTCAAAAGCAGAGTGTGTTTCTTGCAAGGCGAGCTAGCGTTTGTTTCCCAGTCCTAAACGGAGTAGAATCCCATGCAGTTTTCTGGTCCTACGAGCAAGAGTTGTTTTCTGCTAAGAAGAGTCACTATTGTGCTCCCATTGCCATACACAGTGCAAATAGCACTCGCGTCTGTTCCCAGCAAGTACAGTGTATTGGACTGAAGAGAAGCTACTGTTCTGGTCAGTTTCCTAAGCAGAGTTGAACTAGATATGCCCCGTGTGTGTAGGAAGCACAGTTCTTTTGTTCTGAGCAAGCTCACTGTTCTGGCCCTATAGGAAACACAGGAGAGTAGAAGAGTGCTGTTTTCTCAAAAGCAGAGTGTGTTTCTTGCAAGGCGAGCTAGCGTTTGTTTCCCAGTCCTAAACGGAGTTGAATCCCATGCAGTTTCTGGTCCTACGAGCAAGAGTTGTTTTCTGCTAAGAAGAGTCACTATTGCGCTCCCATTGCCATACACAGTGCAAATAGCACTCGCGTCTGTTCCCAGCAAGTACAGTGTATTGGACTGAAGAGAAGCTACTGTTCTGGTCAGTTTCCTAAGCAGAGTTGAACTAGATATGCCCCGTGTGTGTAGGAAGCACAGTTCTTTTGTTCTGAGCAAGCTCACTGTTCTGGCCCTATAGGAAACACAGGAGAGTAGAAGAGTGCTGTTTTCTCAAAAGCAGAGTGTGTTTCTTGCAAGGCGAGCTAGCGTTTGTTTCCCAGTCCTAAACGGAGTTGAATCCCATGCAGTTTCTGGTCCTACGAGCAAGAGTTGTTTTCTGCTAAGAAGAGTCACTATTGCGCTCCCATTGCCATACACAGGGCAAATAGCACTCGCGTCTGTTCCCAGCAAGTACAGTGTATTGGACTGAAGAGAAGCTACTGTTCTGGTCAGTTTCCTAAGCAGAGTTGAACTAGATATGCCCCGTGTGTGTAGGAAGCACAGTTCTTTGGTTCTGAGCAAGCTCACTGTTCTGGCCTTATAGGAAACACAGGAGAGTAGAAGAGTGCTGTTTTCTCAAAAGCAGAGTGTGTTTCTTGCAAGGCGAGCTAGCGTTTGTTTCCCAGTCCTAAACGGAGTAGAATCCCATGCAGTTTCTGGTCCTACGAGCAAGAGTTGTTTTCTGCTAAGAAGAGTCACTATTGTGCTCCCATTGCCATACACAGTGCAAATAGCACTCGCGTCTGTTCCCAGCAAGTACAGTGTATTGGACTGAAGAGAAGCTACTGTTCTGGTCAGTTTCCTAAGCAGAGTTGAACTAGATATGCCCCGTGTGTGTAGGAAGCACAGTTCTTTTGTTCTGAGCAAGCTCACTGTTCTGGCCCTATAGGAAACACAGGAGAGTAGAAGAGTGCTGTTTTCTCAAAAGCAGAGTGTGTTTCTTGCAAGGCGAGCTAGCGTTTGTTTCCCAGTCCTAAACGGAGTTGAATCCCATGCAGTTTCTGCTCCTACGAGCAAGAGTTGTTTTCTGCTAAGAAGAGTCACTATTGCGCTCCCATTGCCATACACAGTGCAAATAGCACTCGCGTCTGTTCCCAGCAAGTACAGTGTATTGGACTGAAGAGAAGCTACTGTTCTGGTCAGTTTCCTAAGCAGAGTTGAACTAGATATGCCCCGTGTGTGTAGGAAGCACAGTTCTTTTGTTCTGAGCAAGCTCACTGTTCTGGCCCTATAGGAAACACAGGAGAGTAGAAGAGTGCTGTTTTCTCAAAAGCAGAGTGTGTTTCTTGCAAGGCGAGCTAGCGTTTGTTTCCCAGTCCTAAACGGAGTTGAATCCCATGCAGTTTCTGGTCCTACGAGCAAGAGTTGTTTTCTGCTAAGAAGAGTCACTATTGCGCTCCCATTGCCATACACAGGGCAAATAGCACTCGCGTCTGTTCCCAGCAAGTACAGTGTATTGGACTGAAGAGAAGCTACTGTTCTGGTCAGTTTCCTAAGCAGAGTTGAACTAGATATGCCCCGTGTGTGTAGGAAGCACAGTTCTTTGGTTCTGAGCAAGCTCACTGTTCTGGCCTTATAGGAAACACAGGAGAGTAGAAGAGTGCTGTTTTCTCAAAAGCAGAGTGTGTTTCTTGCAAGGCGAGCTAGCGTTTGTTTCCCAGTCCTAAACGGAGTTGAATCCCATGCAGTTTCTGCTCCTATGAGCAAGAGTTGTTTTCTGCTAAGAAGAGTCACTATTGCGCTCCCATTGCCATACACAGTGCAAATAGCACTCGTGTCTGTTCCCAGCAAGTACAGTGTATTGGACTGAAGAGAAGTTACTGTTCTGGTCAGTTTCCTAAGCAGAGTTGAACTAGATATGCCCCGTGTGTGTAGGAAGCACAGTTCTTTTGTTCTGAGCAAGCTCACTGTTCTGGCCCTATAGGAAACACAGGAGAGTAGAAGAGTGCTGTTTTCTCAAAAGCAGAGTGTGTTTCTTGCAAGGCGAGCTAGCGTTTTTTTCCCAGTCCTAAACGGAGTTGAATCCCATGCAGTTTCTGGTCCTACGAGCAAGAGTTGTTTTCTGCTAAGAAGAGTCACTATTGCGCTCCCATTGCCATACACAGTGCAAATAGCACTCGCGTCTGTTCCCAGCAAGTACAGTGTATTGGACTGAAGAGAAGCTACTGTTCTGGTCAGTTTCCTAAGCAGAGTTGAACTAGATATGCCCCGTGTGTGTAGGAAGCACAGTTCTTTTGTTCTGAGCAAGCTCACTGTTCTGGCCCTATAGGAAACACAGGAGAGTAGAAGAGTGCTGTTTTCTCAAAAGCAGAGTGTGTTTCTTGCAAGGCGAGCTAGCGTTTGTTTCCCAGTCCTAAACGGAGTTGAATCCCATGCAGTTTGTGGTCCTACGAGCAAGAGTTGTTTTCTGCTAAGAAGAGTCACTATTGCGCTCCCATTGCCATACACAGTGCAAATAGCACTCGCGTCTGTTCCCAGCAAGTACAGTGTATTGGACTGAAGAGAAGCTACTGTTCTGGTCAGTTTCCTAAGCAGAGTTGAACTAGATATGCCCCGTGTGTGTAGGAAGCACAGTTTTTTTGTTCTGAGCAAGCTCACTGTTCTGGCCCTATAGGAAACACAGGAGAGTAGAAGAGTGCTGTTTTCTCAAAAGCGGAGTGTGTTTCTTGCAAGGCGAGCTAGCGTTTGTTTCCCAGTCCTAAACGGAGTTGAATCCCATGCAGTTTCTGGTCCTACGAGCAAGAGTTGTTTTCTGCTAAGAAGAGTCACTATTGCACTCCCATTTCCATACACAGTGCAAATAGCACTCGCATCTGTTCCCAGCAAGTACAGTGTATTGGACTGAAGAGAAGCTATTGTTCTCGTCAGTTTCCTAAGCAGAGTTGAACTAGATATGCCCCGTGTGTGTAGGAAGCACAGTTCTTTTGTTCTGAGCAAGCTCACTGTTCTGGCCCTATAGGAAACACAGGAGAGTAGAAGAGTGCTGTTTTCTCAAAAGCAGAGTGTGTTTCTTGCAAGGCGAGCTAGCGTTTGTTTCCCAGTCCTAAACGGAGTTGAATCCCATGCAGTTTCTGGTCCTACGAGCAAGAGTTGTTTTCTGCTAAGAAGAGTCACTATTGCGCTCCCATTGCCATACACAGTGCAAATAGCACTCGCGTCTGTTCCCAGCAAGTACAGTGTATTGGACTGAAGAGAAGCTACTGTTCTGGTCAGTTTCCTAAGCAGAGTTGAACTAGATATGCCCCGTGTGTGTAGGAAGCACAGTTCTTTGGTTCTGAGCAAGCTCACTGTTCTGGCCCTATAGGAAACACAGGAGAGTAGAAGAGTGCTGTTTTCTCAAAAGCAGAGTGTGTTTCTTGCAAGGCGAGCTAGCGTTTGTTTCCCAGTCCTAAACGGAGTTGAATCCCATGCAGTTTATGGTCCTACCAGCAAGAGTTGTTTTCTGCTAAGAAGAGTCACTATTGCGCTCCCATTGCCATACACAGTGCAAATAGCACTCGCGTCTGTTCCCAGCAAGTACAGTGTATTGGACTGAAGAGAAGCTACTGTTCTGGTCAGTTTCCTAAGCAGAGTTGAACTAGATATGCCCCGTGTGTGTAGGAAGCACAGTTCTTTGGTTCTGAGCAAGCTCACTGTAATGGCCTTATAGGAAACACAGGAGAGTAGAAGAGTGCTGTTTTCTCAAAAGCAGA
This sequence comes from Peromyscus eremicus, assembly GCF_949786415.1. NCBI lineage: Eukaryota > Metazoa > Chordata > Mammalia > Rodentia > Cricetidae > Peromyscus > Peromyscus eremicus. Next base: position 5,146 of record NW_026738153.1, read on the forward strand.
GTGTGTTTCTTGCAAGGCGAGCTAGCGTTTGTTTCCCAGTCCTAAACGGAGTTGAATCCCATGCAGTTTCTGCTCCTACGAGCAAGAGTTGTTTTCTGCTAAGAAGAGTCACTATTGCGCTCCCATTGCCATACACAGTGCAAATAGCACTCGTGTCTGTTCCCAGCAAGTACAGTGTATTGGACTGGAGAGAAGTTACTGTTCTGGTCAGTTTCCTAAGCAGAGTTGAACTAGATATGCCCCGTGTGTGTAGGAAGCACAGTTCTTTTGTTCTGAGCAAGCTCACTGTTCTGGCCCTATAGGAAACACAGGAGAGTAGAAGAGTGCTGTTTTCTCAAAAGCAGAGTGTGTTTCTTGCAAGGCGAGCTAGCGTTTTTTTCCCAGTCCTAAACGGAGTTGAATCCCATGCAGTTTCTGGTCCTACGAGCAAGAGTTGTTTTCTGCTAAGAAGAGTCACTATTGCGCTCCCATTGCCATACACAGTGCAAATAGCACTCGCGTCTGTTCCCAGCAAGTACAGTGTATTGGACTGAAGAGAAGCTACTGTTCTGGTCAGTTTCCTAAGCAGAGTTGAACTAGATATGCCCCGTGTGTGTAGGAAGCACAGTTCTTTTGTTCTGAGCAAGCTCACTGTTCTGGCCCTATAGGAAACACAGGAGAGTAGAAGAGTGCTGTTTTCTCAAAAGCAGAGTGTGTTTCTTGCAAGGCGAGCTAGCGTTTGTTTCCCAGTCCTAAACGGAGTTGAATCCCATGCAGTTTGTGGTCCTACGAGCAAGAGTTGTTTTCTGCTAAGAAGAGTCACTATTGCGCTCCCATTGCCATACACAGTGCAAATAGCACTCGCGTCTGTTCCCAGCAAGTACAGTGTATTGGACTGAAGAGAAGCTACTGTTCTGGTCAGTTTCCTAAGCAGAGTTGAACTAGATATGCCCCGTGTGTGTAGGAAGCACAGTTTTTTTGTTCTGAGCAAGCTCACTGTTCTGGCCCTATAGGAAACACAGGAGAGTAGAAGAGTGCTGTTTTCTCAAAAGCGGAGTGTGTTTCTTGCAAGGCGAGCTAGCGTTTGTTTCCCAGTCCTAAACGGAGTTGAATCCCATGCAGTTTCTGGTCCTACGAGCAAGAGTTGTTTTCTGCTAAGAAGAGTCACTATTGCACTCCCATTTCCATACACAGTGCAAATAGCACTCGCATCTGTTCCCAGCAAGTACAGTGTATTGGACTGAAGAGAAGCTATTGTTCTGGTCAGTTTCCTAAGCAGAGTTGAACTAGATATGCCCCGTGTGTGTAGGAAGCACAGTTCTTTTGTTCTGAGCAAGCTCACTGTTCTGGCCCTATAGGAAACACAGGAGAGTAGAAGAGTGCTGTTTTCTCAAAAGCAGAGTGTGTTTCTTGCAAGGCGAGCTAGCGTTTGTTTCCCAGTCCTAAACGGAGTTGAATCCCATGCAGTTTCTGGTCCTACGAGCAAGAGTTGTTTTCTGCTAAGAAGAGTCACTATTGCGCTCCCATTGCCATACACAGTGCAAATAGCACTCGCGTCTGTTCCCAGCAAGTACAGTGTATTGGACTGAAGAGAAGCTACTGTTCTGGTCAGTTTCCTAAGCAGAGTTGAACTAGATATGCCCCGTGTGTGTAGGAAGCACAGTTCTTTGGTTCTGAGCAAGCTCACTGTTCTGGCCCTATAGGAAACACAGGAGAGTAGAAGAGTGCTGTTTTCTCAAAAGCAGAGTGTGTTTCTTGCAAGGCGAGCTAGCGTTTGTTTCCCAGTCCTAAACGGAGTTGAATCCCATGCAGTTTATGGTCCTACCAGCAAGAGTTGTTTTCTGCTAAGAAGAGTCACTATTGCGCTCCCATTGCCATACACAGTGCAAATAGCACTCGCGTCTGTTCCCAGCAAGTACAGTGTATTGGACTGAAGAGAAGCTACTGTTCTGGTCAGTTTCCTAAGCAGAGTTGAACTAGATATGCCCCGTGTGTGTAGGAAGCACAGTTCTTTGGTTCTGAGCAAGCTCACTGTAATGGCCTTATAGGAAACACAGGAGAGTAGAAGAGTGCTGTTTTCTCAAAAGCAGAGTGTGTTTCTTGCAAGGCGAGCTAGCGTTTGTTTCCCAGTCCTAAACGGAGTTGAATCCCATGCAGTTTCTGCTCCTACGAGCAAGAGTTGTTTTCTGCTAAGAAGAGTCACTATTGCGCTCCCATTGCCATACACAGTGCAAATAGCACTCGTGTCTGTTCCCAGCAAGTACAGTGTATTGGACTGGAGAGAAGTTACTGTTCTGGTCAGTTTCCTAAGCAGAGTTGAACTAGATATGCCCCGTGTGTGTAGGAAGCACAGTTCTTTTGTTCTGAGCAAGCTCACTGTTCTGGCCCTATAGGAAACACAGGAGAGTAGAAGAGTGCTGTTTTCTCAAAAGCAGAGTGTGTTTCTTGCAAGGCGAGCTAGCGTTTTTTTCCCAGTCCTAAACGGAGTTGAATCCCATGCAGTTTCTGGTCCTACGAGCAAGAGTTGTTTTCTGCTAAGAAGAGTCACTATTGCGCTCCCATTGCCATACACAGTGCAAATAGCACTCGCGTCTGTTCCCAGCAAGTACAGTGTATTGGACTGAAGAGAAGCTACTGTTCTGGTCAGTTTCCTAAGCAGAGTTGAACTAGATATGCCCCGTGTGTGTAGGAAGCACAGTTCTTTTGTTCTGAGCAAGCTCACTGTTCTGGCCCTATAGGAAACACAGGAGAGTAGAAGAGTGCTGTTTTCTCAAAAGCAGAGTGTGTTTCTTGCAAGGCGAGCTAGCGTTTGTTTCCCAGTCCTAAACGGAGTTGAATCCCATGCAGTTTGTGGTCCTACGAGCAAGAGTTGTTTTCTGCTAAGAAGAGTCACTATTGCGCTCCCATTGCCATACACAGTGCAAATAGCACTCGCGTCTGTTCCCAGCAAGTACAGTGTATTGGACTGAAGAGAAGCTACTGTTCTGGTCAGTTTCCTAAGCAGAGTTGAACTAGATATGCCCCGTGTGTGTAGGAAGCACAGTTCTTTGGTTCTGAGCAAGCTCACTGTTCTGGCCCTATAGGAAACACAGGAGAGTAGAAGAGTGCTGTTTTCTCAAAAGCGGAGTGTGTTTCTTGCAAGGCGAGCTAGCGTTTGTTTCCCAGTCCTAAACGGAGTTGAATCCCATGCAGTTTCTGGTCCTACGAGCAAGAGTTGTTTTCTGCTAAGAAGAGTCACTATTGCACTCCCATTTCCATACACAGTGCAAATAGCACTCGCATCTGTTCCCAGCAAGTACAGTGTATTGGACTGAAGAGAAGCTATTGTTCTGGTCAGTTTCCTAAGCAGAGTTGAACTAGATATGCCCCGTGTGTGTAGGAAGCACAGTTCTTTTGTTCTGAGCAAGCTCACTGTTCTGGCCCTATAGGAAACACAGGAGAGTAGAAGAGTGCTGTTTTCTCAAAAGCAGAGTGTGTTTCTTGCAAGGCGAGCTAACGTTTGTTTCCCAGTCCTAAACGGAGTTGAATCCCATGCAGTTTCTGGTCCTACGAGCAAGAGTTGTTTTCTGCTAAGAAGAGTCACTATTGCGCTCCCATTGCCATACACAGTGCAAATAGCACTCGCGTCTGTTCCCAGCAAGTACAGTGTATTGGACTGAAGAGAAGCTACTGTTCTGGTCAGTTTCCTAAGCAGAGTTGAACTAGATATGCCCCGTGTGTGTAGGAAGCACAGTTCTTTGGTTCTGAGCAAGCTCACTGTTCTGGCCCTATAGGAAACACAGGAGAGTAGAAGAGTGCTGTTTTCTCAAAAGCAGAGTGTGTTTCTTGCAAGGCGAGCTAGCGTTTGTTTCCCAGTCCTAAACGGAGTAGAATCCCATGCAGTTTCTGGTCCTACGAGCAAGAGTTGTTTTCTGCTAAGAAGAGTCACTATTGTGCTCCCATTGCCATACACAGTGCAAATAGCACTCGCGTCTGTTCCCAGCAAGTACAGTGTATTGGACTGAAGAGAAGCTACTGTTCTGGTCAGTTTCCTAAGCAGAGTTGAACTAGATATGCCCCGTGTGTGTAGGAAGCACAGTTCTTTGGTTCTGAGCAAGCTCACTGTTCTGGCCCTATAGGAAACACAGGAGAGTAGAAGAGTGCTGTTTTCTCAAAAGCAGAGTGTGTTTCTTGCAAGGCGAGCTAGCGTTTGTTTCCCAGTCCTAAACGGAGTTGAATCCCATGCAGTTTCTGGTCCTACGAGCAAGAGTTGTTTTCTGCTAAGAAGAGTCACTATTGCGCTCCCATTGCCATACACAGTGCAAATAGCACTCGTGTCTGTTCCCAGCAAGTACAGTGTATTGGACTGAAGAGAAGCTACTGTTCTGGTCAGTTTCCTAGGCAGAGTTGAACTAGATATGCCCCGTGTGTGTAGGAAGCACAGTTCTTTTGTTCTGAGCAAGCTCACTGTTCTGGCCCTATAGGAAACACAGGAGAGTAGAAGAGTGCTGTTTTCTCAAAAGCAGAGTGTGTTTCTTGCAAGGCGAGCTAGCGTTTTTTTCCCAGTCCTAAACGGAGTTGAATCCCATGCAGTTTCTGGTCCTACGAGCAAGAGTTGTTTTCTGCTAAGAAGAGTCACTATTGCGCTCCCATTGCCATACACAGTGCAAATAGCACTCGCGTCTGTTCCCAGCAAGTACAGTGTATTGGACTGAAGAGAAGCTACTGTTCTGGTCAGTTTCCTAAGCAGAGTTGAACTAGATATGCCCCGTGTGTGTAGGAAGCACAGTTCTTTGGTTCTGAGCAAGCTCACTGTTCTGGCCCTATAGGAAACACAGGAGAGTAGAAGAGTGCTGTTTTCTCAAAAGCAGAGTGTGTTTCTTGCAAGGCGAGCTAGCGTTTGTTTCCCAGTCCTAAACGGAGTTGAATCCCATGCAGTTTGTGGTCCTACGAGCAAGAGTTGTTTTCTGCTAAGAAGAGTCACTATTGCGCTCCCATTGCCATACACAGTGCAAATAGCACTCGCGTCTGTTCCCAGCAAGTACAGTGTATTGGACTGAAGAGAAGCTACTGTTCTGGTCAGTTTCCTAAGCAGAGTTGAACTAGATATGCCCCGTGTGTGTAGGAAGCACAGTTCTTTTGTTCTGAGCAAGCTCACTGTTCTGGCCCTATAGGAAACACAGGAGAGTAGAAGAGTGCTGTTTTCTCAAAAGCGGAGTGTGTTTCTTGCAAGGCGAGCTAGCGTTTGTTTCCCAGTCCTAAACGGAGTTGAATCCCATGCAGTTTATGGTCCTACCAGCAAGAGTTGTTTTCTGCTAAGAAGAGTCACTATTGCGCTCCCATTGCCATACACAGTGCAAATAGCACTCGCGTCTGTTCCCAGCAAGTACAGTGTATTGGACTGAAGAGAAGCTACTGTTCTGGTCAGTTTCCTAAGCAGAGTTGAACTAGATATGCCCCGTGTGTGTAGGAAGCACAGTTCTTTGGTTCTGAGCAAGCTCACTGTAATGGCCTTATAGGAAACACAGGAGAGTAGAAGAGTGCTGTTTTCTCAAAAGCAGAGTGTGTTTCTTGCAAGGCGAGCTAGCGTTTGTTTCCCAGTCCTAAACGGAGTTGAATCCCATGCAGTTTCTGCTCCTACGAGCAAGAGTTGTTTTCTGCTAAGAAGAGTCACTATTGCGCTCCCATTGCCATACACAGTGCAAATAGCACTCGTGTCTGTTCCCAGCAAGTACAGTGTATTGGACTGGAGAGAAGTTACTGTTCTGGTCAGTTTCCTAAGCAGAGTTGAACTAGATATGCCCCGTGTGTGTAGGAAGCACAGTTCTTTTGTTCTGAGCAAGCTCACTGTTCTGGCCCTATAGGAAACACAGGAGAGTAGAAGAGTGCTGTTTTCTCAAAAGCAGAGTGTGTTTCTTGCAAGGCGAGCTAGCGTTTTTTTCCCAGTCCTAAACGGAGTTGAATCCCATGCAGTTTCTGGTCCTACGAGCAAGAGTTGTTTTCTGCTAAGAAGAGTCACTATTGCGCTCCCATTGCCATACACAGTGCAAATAGCACTCGCGTCTGTTCCCAGCAAGTACAGTGTATTGGACTGAAGAGAAGCTACTGTTCTGGTCAGTTTCCTAAGCAGAGTTGAACTAGATATGCCCCGTGTGTGTAGGAAGCACAGTTCTTTTGTTCTGAGCAAGCTCACTGTTCTGGCCCTATAGGAAACACAGGAGAGTAGAAGAGTGCTGTTTTCTCAAAAGCAGAGTGTGTTTCTTGCAAGGCGAGCTAGCGTTTGTTTCCCAGTCCTAAACGGAGTTGAATCCCATGCAGTTTGTGGTCCTACGAGCAAGAGTTGTTTTCTGCTAAGAAGAGTCACTATTGCGCTCCCATTGCCATACACAGTGCAAATAGCACTCGCGTCTGTTCCCAGCAAGTACAGTGTATTGGACTGAAGAGAAGCTACTGTTCTGGTCAGTTTCCTAAGCAGAGTTGAACTAGATATGCCCCGTGTGTGTAGGAAGCACAGTTCTTTGGTTCTGAGCAAGCTCACTGTTCTGGCCCTATAGGAAACACAGGAGAGTAGAAGAGTGCTGTTTTCTCAAAAGCGGAGTGTGTTTCTTGCAAGGCGAGCTAGCGTTTGTTTCCCAGTCCTAAACGGAGTTGAATCCCATGCAGTTTCTGGTCCTATGAGCAAGAGTTGTTTTCTGCTAAGAAGAGTCACTATTGCACTCCCATTTCCATACACAGTGCAAATAGCACTCGCATCTGTTCCCAGCAAGTACAGTGTATTGGACTGAAGAGAAGCTATTGTTCTGGTCAGTTTCCTAAGCAGAGTTGAACTAGATATGCCCCGTGTGTGTAGGAAGCACAGTTCTTTTGTTCTGAGCAAGCTCACTGTTCTGGCCCTATAGGAAACACAGGAGAGTAGAAGAGTGCTGTTTTCTCAAAAGCAGAGTGTGTTTCTTGCAAGGCGAGCTAGCGTTTGTTTCCCAGTCCTAAACGGAGTTGAATCCCATGCAGTTTCTGGTCCTACGAGCAAGAGTTGTTTTCTGCTAAGAAGAGTCACTATTGCGCTCCCATTGCCATACACAGTGCAAATAGCACTCGCGTCTGTTCCCAGCAAGTACAGTGTATTGGACTGAAGAGAAGCTACTGTTCTGGTCAGTTTCCTAAGCAGAGTTGAACTAGATATGCCCCGTGTGTGTAGGAAGCACAGTTCTTTGGTTCTGAGCAAGCTCACTGTTCTGGCCCTATAGGAAACACAGGAGAGTAGAAGAGTGCTGTTTTCTCAAAAGCAGAGTGTGTTTCTTGCAAGGCGAGCTAGCGTTTGTTTCCCAGTCCTAAACGGAGTAGAATCCCATGCAGTTTCTGGTCCTACGAGCAAGAGTTGTTTTCTGCTAAGAAGAGTCACTATTGTGCTCCCATTGCCATACACAGTGCAAATAGCACTCGCGTCTGTTCCCAGCAAGTACAGTGTATTGGACTGAAGAGAAGCTACTGTTCTGGTCAGTTTCCTAAGCAGAGTTGAACTAGATATGCCCCGTGTGTGTAGGAAGCACAGTTCTTTGGTTCTGAGCAAGCTCACTGTTCTGGCCCTATAGGAAACACAGGAGAGTAGAAGAGTGCTGTTTTCTCAAAAGCAGAGTGTGTTTCTTGCAAGGCGAGCTAGCGTTTGTTTCCCAGTCCTAAACGGAGTTGAATCCCATGCAGTTTCTGGTCCTACGAGCAAGAGTTGTTTTCTGCTAAGAAGAGTCACTATTGCGCTCCCATTGCCATACACAGTGCAAATAGCACTCGTGTCTGTTCCCAGCAAGTACAGTGTATTGGACTGAAGAGAAGCTACTGTTCTGGTCAGTTTCCTAGGCAGAGTTGAACTAGATATGCCCCGTGTGTGTAGGAAGCACAGTTCTTTTGTTCTGAGCAAGCTCACTGTTCTGGCCCTATAGGAAACACAGGAGAGTAGAAGAGTGCTGTTTTCTCAAAAGCAGAGTGTGTTTCTTGCAAGGCGAGCTAGCGTTTTTTTCCCAGTCCTAAACGGAGTTGAATCCCATGCAGTTTCTGGTCCTACGAGCAAGAGTTGTTTTCTGCTAAGAAGAGTCACTATTGCGCTCCCATTGCCATACACAGTGCAAATAGCACTCGCGTCTGTTCCCAGCAAGTACAGTGTATTGGACTGAAGAGAAGCTACTGTTCTGGTCAGTTTCCTAAGCAGAGTTGAACTAGATATGCCCCGTGTGTGTAGGAAGCACAGTTCTTTTGTTCTGAGCAAGCTCACTGTTCTGGCCCTATAGGAAACACAGGAGAGTAGAAGAGTGCTGTTTTCTCAAAAGCAGAGGTGTTTCTTGCAAGGCGAGCTAGCGTTTGTTTCCCAGTCCTAAACGGAGTTGAATCCCATGCAGTTTCTGGTCCTACGAGCAAGAGTTGTTTTCTGCTAAGAAGAGTCACTATTGCGCTCCCATTGCCATACACAGTGCAAATAGCACTCGCGTCTGTTCCCAGCAAGTACAGTGTATTGGACTGAAGAGAAGCTACTGTTCTGGTCAGTTTCCTAAGCAGAGTTGAACTAGATATGCCCCGTGTGTGTAGGAAGCACAGTTCTTTTGTTCTGAGCAAGCTCACTGTTCTGGCCCTATAGGAAACACAGGAGAGTAGAAGAGTGCTGTTTTCTCAAAAGCGGAGTGTGTTTCTTGCAAGGCGAGCTAGCGTTTGTTTCCCAGTCCTAAACGGAGTTGAATCCCATGCAGTTTCTGGTCCTACGAGCAAGAGTTGTTTTCTGCTAAGAAGAGTCACTATTGCACTCCCATTTCCATACACAGTGCAAATAGCACTCGCATCTGTTCCCAGCAAGTACAGTGTATTGGACTGAAGAGAAGCTATTGTTCTGGTCAGTTTCCTAAGCAGAGTTGAACTAGATATGCCCCGTGTGTGTAGGAAGCACAGTTCTTTTGTTCTGAGCAAGCTCACTATTCTGGCCCTATAGGAAACACAGGAGAGTAGAAGAGTGCTGTTTTCTCAAAAGCAGAGTGTGTTTCTTGCAAGGCGAGCTAGCGTTTGTTTCCCAGTCCTAAACGGAGTTGAATCCCATGCAGTTTCTGGTCCTACGAGCAAGAGTTGTTTTCTGCTAAGAAGAGTCACTATTGCGCTCCCATTGCCATACACAGTGCAAATAGCACTCGCGTCTGTTCCCAGCAAGTACAGTGTATTGGACTGAAGAGAAGCTACTGTTCTGGTCAGTTTCCTAAGCAGAGTTGAACTAGATATGCCCCGTGTGTGTAGGAAGCACAGTTCTTTTGTTCTGAGCAAGCTCACTGTTCTGGCCCTATAGGAAACACAGGAGAGTAGAAGAGTGCTGTTTTCTCAAAAGCAGAGTGTGTTTCTTGCAAGGCGAGCTAGCGTTTGTTTCCCAGTCCTAAACGGATTTGAATCCCATGCAGTTTCTGGTCCTACGAGCAAGAGTTGTTTTCTGCTAAGAAGAGTCACTATTGCGCTCCCATTGCCATACACAGTGCAAATAGCACTCGCGTCTGTTCCCAGCAAGTACAGTGTATTGGACTGAAGAGAAGCTACTGTTCTGGTCAGTTTCCTAAGCAGAGTTGAACTAGATATGCCCCGTGTGTGTAGGAAGCACAGTTCTTTGGTTCTGAGCAAGCTCACTGTTCTGGCCCTATAGGAAACACAGGAGAGTAGAAGAGTGCTGTTTTCTCAAAAGCAGAGTGTGTTTCTTGCAAGGCGAGCTAGCGTTTGTTTCCCAGTCCTAAACGGAGTTGAATCCCATGCAGTTTGTGGTCCTACGAGCAAGAGTTGTTTTCTGCTAAGAAGAGTCACTATTGCGCTCCCATTGCCATACACAGTGCAAATAGCACTCGCGTCTGTTCCCAGCAAGTACAGTGTATTGGACTGAAGAGAAGCTACTGTTCTGGTCAGTTTCCTAAGCAGAGTTGAACTAGATATGCCCCGTGTGTGTAGGAAGCACAGTTCTTTTGTTCTGAGCAAGCTCACTGTTCTGGCACTATAGGAAACACAGGAGAGTAGAAGAGTGCTGTTTTCTCAAAAGCGGAGTGTGTTTCTTGCAAGGCGAGCTAGCGTTTGTTTCCCAGTCCTAAACGGAGTTGAATCCCATGCAGTTTCTGGTCCTACGAGCAAGAGTTGTTTTCTGCTAAGAAGAGTCACTATTGCACTCCCATTTCCATACACAGTGCAAATAGCACTCGCATCTGTTCCCAGCAAGTACAGTGTATTGGACTGAAGAGAAGCTATTGTTCTGGTCAGTTTCCTAAGCAGAGTTGAACTAGATATGCCCCGTGTGTGTAGGAAGCACAGTTCTTTTGTTCTGAGCAAGCTCACTGTTCTGGCCCTATAGGAAACACAGGAGAGTAGAAGAGTGCTGTTTTCTCAAAAGCAGAGTGTGTTTCTTGCAAGGCGAGCTAGCGTTTGTTTCCCAGTCCTAAACGGAGTTGAATCCCATGCAGTTTCTGGTCCTACGAGCAAGAGTTGTTTTCTGCTAAGAAGAGTCACTATTGCGCTCCCATTGCCATACACAGTGCAAATAGCACTCGCGTCTGTTCCCAGCAAGTACAGTGTATTGGACTGAAGAGAAGCTACTGTTCTGGTCAGTTTCCTAAGCAGAGTTGAACTAGATATGCCCCGTGTGTGTAGGAAGCACAGTTCTTTTGTTCTGAGCAAGCTCACTGTTCTGGCCCTATAGGAAACACAGGAGAGTAGAAGAGTGCTGTTTTCTCAAAAGCAGAGTGTGTTTCTTGCAAGGCGAGCTAGCGTTTGTTTCCCAGTCCTAAACGGAGTTGAATCCCATGCAGTTTCTGGTCCTACGAGCAAGAGTTGTTTTCTGCTAAGAAGAGTCTCTATTGCGCTCCCATTGCCATACACAGTGCAAATAGCACTCGCGTCTGTTCCCAGCAAGTACAGTGTATTGGACTGAAGAGAAGCTACTGTTCTGGTCAGTTTCCTAAGCAGAGTTGAACTAGATATGCCCCGTGTGTGTAGGAAGCACAGTTCTTTGGTTCTGAGCAAGCTCACTGTTCTGGCCCTATAGGAAACACAGGAGAGTAGAAGAGTGCTGTTTTCTCAAAAGCAGAGTGTGTTTCTTGCAAGGCGAGCTAGCGTTTGTTTCCCAGTCCTAAACGGAGTAGAATCCCATGCAGTTTCTGGTCCTACGAGCAAGAGTTGTTTTCTGCTAAGAAGAGTCACTATTGTGCTCCCATTGCCATACACAGTGCAAATAGCACTCGCGTCTGTTCCCAGCAAGTACAGTGTATTGGACTGAAGAGAAGCTACTGTTCTGGTCAGTTTCCTAAGCAGAGTTGAACTAGATATGCCCCGTGTGTGTAGGAAGCACAGTTCTTTTGTTCTGAGCAAGCTCACTGTTCTGGCCCTATAGGAAACACAGGAGAGTAGAAGAGTGCTGTTTTCTCAAAAGCAGAGTGTGTTTCTTGCAAGGCGAGCTAGCGTTTGTTTCCCAGTCCTAAACGGAGTTGAATCCCATGCAGTTTCTGGTCCTACGAGCAAGAGTTGTTTTCTGCTAAGAAGAGTCACTATTGCGCTCCCATTGCCATACACAGGGCAAATAGCACTCGCGTCTGTTCCCAGCAAGTACAGTGTATTGGACTGAAGAGAAGCTACTGTTCTGGTCAGTTTCCTAAGCAGAGTTGAACTAGATATGCCCCGTGTGTGTAGGAAGCACAGTTCTTTGGTTCTGAGCAAGCTCACTGTTCTGGCCCTATAGGAAACACAGGAGAGTAGAAGAGTGCTGTTTTCTCAAAAGCAGAGTGTGTTTCTTGCAAGGCGAGCTAGCGTTTGTTTCCCAGTCCTAAACGGAGTTGAATCCCATGCAGTTTCTGCTCCTACGAGCAAGAGTTGTTTTCTGCTAAGAAGAGTCACTATTGCGCTCCCATTGCCATACACAGTGCAAATAGCACTCGTGTCTGTTCCCAGCAAGTACAGTGTATTGGACTGAAGAGAAGCTACTGTTCTGGTCAGTTTCCTAAGCAGAGTTGAACTAGATATGCCCCGTGTGTGTAGGAAGCACAGTTCTTTTGTTCTGAGCAAGCTCACTGTTCTGGCCCTATAGGAAACACAGGAGAGTAGAAGAGTGCTGTTTTCTCAAAAGCAGAGTGTGTTTCTTGCAAGGCGAGCTAGCGTTTTTTTCCCAGTCCTAAACGGAGTTGAATCCCATGCAGTTTCTGGTCCTACGAGCAAGAGTTGTTTTCTGCTAAGAAGAGTCACTATTGCTTTCCCATTGCCATACACAGTGCAAATAGCACTCGCGTCTGTTCCCAGCAAGTACAGTGTATTGGACTGAAGGGAAGCTACTGTTCTGGTCAGTTTCCTAAGCAGAGTTGAACTAGATATGCCCCGTGTGTGTAGGAAGCACAGTTCTTTGGTTCTGAGCAAGCTCACTGTTCTGGCCCTATAGGAAACACAGGAGAGTAGAAGAGTGCTGTTTTCTCAAAAGCAGAGTGTGTTTCTTGCAAGGCGAGCTAGCGTTTGTTTCCCAGTCCTAAACGGAGTAGAATCCCATGCAGTTTCTGGTCCTACGAGCAAGAGTTGTTTTCTGCTAAGAAGAGTCACTATTGCGCTCCCATTGCCATACACAGTGCAAATAGCACTCGCGTCTGTTCCCAGCAAGTACAGTGTATTGGACTGAAGAGAAGCTACTGTTCTGGTCAGTTTCCTAAGCAGAGTTGAACTAGATATGCCCCGTGTGTGTAGGAAGCACAGTTCTTTGGTTCTGAGCAAGCTCACTGTTCTGGCCCTATAGGAAACACAGGAGAGTAGAAGAGTGCTGTTTTCTCAAAAGCAGAGTGTGTTTCTTGCAAGGCGAGCTAGCGTTTGTTTCCCAGTCCTAAACGGAGTAGAATCCCATGCAGTTTCTGGTCCTACGAGCAAGAGTTGTTTTCTGCTAAGAAGAGTCACTATTGCGCTCCCATTGCCATACACAGTGCAAATAGCACTCGCGTCTGTTCCCAGCAAGTACAGTGTATTGGACTGAAGAGAAGCTACTCTTCTGGTCAGTTTCCTAAGCAGAGTTGAACTAGATATGCCCCGTGTGTGTAGGAAGCACAGTTCGTTTGTTCTGAGCAAGCTCACTGTTCTGGCCCTATAGGAAACACAGCAGAGTAGAAGAGTGCTGTTTTCTCAAAAGCAGAGTGTGTTTTTTGCAAGGCGAGCTAGCGTTTGTTTCCCAGTCCTAAACGGAGTAGAACCCAATGCAGTTTCTGTTCCTACGAGCAAGAGTTGTTTTCTGCTAAGAAGAGTCACTATTGCGCTCCCATTGCCATACACAGTGCAAATAGCACTCGCGTCTGTTCCCAGCAAGTACAGTGTATTGGACTGAAGAGAAGCTACTGTTCTGGTCAGTTTCCTAAGCAGAGTTGAACTAGATATGCCCCGTGTGTGTAGGAAGCACAGTTCTTTTGTTCTGAGCAAGCTCACTGTTCTGGCCCTATAGGAAACACAGGAGAGTAGAAGAATGCTGTTTTATCAAAAGCAGAGTGTGTTTCTTGCAAGGCGAGTTAGCGTTTGTTTCCCAGTCCTAAACAGAGTTGAATCCCATGCAGTTTCTGCTCCTACGAGCAAGAGTTGTTTTCTGCTAAGAAGAGTCACTATTGCGCTCCCATTGCCATACACAGTGCAAATAGCACTCGTGTCTGTTCCCAGCAAGTACAGTGTATTGGACTGAAGAGAAGCTACTGTTCTGGTCAGTTTCCTAAGCAGAGTTGAACTAGATATGCCCCGTGTGTGTAGGAAGCACAGTTCTTTTGTTCTGAGCAAGCTCACTGTTCTGGCCCTATAGGAAACACAGGAGAGTAGAAGAGTGCTGTTTTCTCAAAAGCAGAGTGTGTTTCTTGCAAGGCGAGCTAGCGTTTTTTTCCCAGTCCTAAACGGAGTTGAATCCCATGCAGTTTCTGGTCCTACGAGCAAGAGTTGTTTTCTGCTAAGAAGAGTCACTATTGCGCTCCCATTGCCATACACAGTGCAAATAGCACTCGCGTCTGTTCCCAGCAAGTACAGTGTATTGGACTGAAGAGAAGCTACTGTTCTGGTCAGTTTCCTAAGCAGAGTTGAACTAGATATGCCCCGTGTGTGTAGGAAGCACAGTTCTTTGGTTCTGAGCAAGCTCACTGTTCTGGCCCTATAGGAAACACAGGAGAGTAGAAGAGTGCTGTTTTCTCAAAAGCAGAGTGTGTTTCTTGCAAGGCGAGCTAGCGTTTGTTTCCCAGTCCTAAACGGAGTAGAATCCCATGCAGTTTCTGGTCCTACGAGCAAGAGTTGTTTTCTGCTAAGAAGAGTCACTATTGCGCTCCCATTGCCATACACAGTGCAAATAGCACTCGCGTCTGTTCCCAGCAAGTACAGTGTATTGGACTGAAGAGAAGCTACTGTTCTGGTCAGTTTCCTAAGCAGAGTTGAACTAGATATGCCCCGTGTGTGTAGGAAGCACAGTTTTTTTGTTCTGAGCAAGCTCACTGTTCTGGCCCTATAGGAAACACAGGAGAGTAGAAGAGTGCTGTTTTCTCAAAAGCGGAGTGTGTTTCTTGCAAGGCGAGCTAGCGTTTGTTTCCCAGTCCTAAACGGAGTTGAATCCCATGCAGTTTCTGGTCCTACGAGCAAGAGTTGTTTTCTGCTAAGAAGAGTCACTATTGCACTCCCATTTCCATACACAGTGCAAATAGCACTCGCATCTGTTCCCAGCAAGTACAGTGTATTGGACTGAAGAGAAGCTATTGTTCTGGTCAGTTTCCTAAGCAGAGTTGAACTAGATATGCCCCGTGTGTGTAGGAAGCACAGTTCTTTTGTTCTGAGCAAGCTCACTGTTCTGGCCCTATAGGAAACACAGGAGAGTAGAAGAGTGCTGTTTTCTCAAAAGCAGAGTGTGTTTCTTGCAAGGCGAGCTAGCGTTTGTTTCCCAGTCCTAAACGGAGTTGAATCCCATGCAGTTTCTGGTCCTACGAGCAAGAGTTGTTTTCTGCTAAGAAGAGTCACTATTGCGCTCCCATTGCCATACACAGTGCAAATAGCACTCGCGTCTGTTCCCAGCAAGTACAGTGTATTGGACTGAAGAGAAGCTACTGTTCTGGTCAGTTTCCTAAGCAGAGTTGAACTAGATATGCCCCGTGTGTGTAGGAAGCACAGTTCTTTGGTTCTGAGCAAGCTCACTGTTCTGGCCCTATAGGAAACACAGGAGAGTAGAAGAGTGCTGTTTTCTCAAAAGCAGAGTGTGTTTCTTGCAAGGCGAGCTAGCGTTTTTTTCCCAGTCCTAAACGGAGTTGAATCCCATGCAGTTTCTGGTCCTACGAGCAAGAGTTGTTTTCTGCTAAGAAGAGTCACTATTGCGCTCCCATTGCCATACACAGTGCAAATAGCACTCGCGTCTGTTCCCAGCAAGTACAGTGTATTGGACTGAAGAGAAGCTACTGTTCTGGTCAGTTTCCTAAGCAGAGTTGAACTAGATATGCCCCGTGTGTGTAGGAAGCACAGTTCTTTTGTTCTGAGCAAGCTCACTGTTCTGGCCCTATAGGAAACACAGGAGAGTAGAAGAGTGCTGTTTTCTCAAAAGCAGAGTGTGTTTCTTGCAAGGCGAGCTAGCGTTTGTTTCCCAGTCCTAAACGGAGTAGAATCCCATGCAGTTTCTGGTCCTACGAGCAAGAGTTGTTTTCTGCTAAGAAGAGTCACTATTGCGCTCCCATTGCCATACACAGTGCAAATAGCACTCGCGTCTGTTCCCAGCAAGTACAGTGTATTGGACTGAAGAGAAGCTACTGTTCTGGTCAGTTTCCTAAGCAGAGTTGAACTAGATATGCCCCGTGTGTGTAGGAAGCACAGTTCTTTTGTTCTGAGCAAGCTCACTGTTCTGGCCCTATAGGAAACACAGGAGAGTAGAAGAGTGCTGTTTTCTCAAAAGCAGAGTGTGTTTCTTGCAAGGCGAGCTAGCGTTTGTTTCCCAGTCCTAAACGGAGTTGAATCCCATGCAGATTCTGGTCCTACGAGCAAGAGTTGTTTTCTGCTAAGAAGAGTCACTATTGCGCTCCCATTGCCATACACAGTGCAAATAGCACTCGCGTCTGTTCCCAGCAAGTACAGTGTATTGGACTGAAGAGAAGCTACTGTTCTGGTCAGTTTCCTAAGCAGAGTTGAACTAGATATGCCCCGTGTGTGTAGGAAGCACAGTTCTTTGGTTCTGAGCAAGCTCACTGTTCTGGCCCTATAGGAAACACAGGAGAGTAGAAGAGTGCTGTTTTCTCAAAAGCAGAGTGTGTTTCTTGCAAGGCGAGCTAGCGTTTGTTTCCCAGTCCTAAACGGAGTAGAATCCCATGCAGTTTCTGGTCCTACGAGCAAGAGTTGTTTTCTGCTAAGAAGAGTCACTATTGCGCTCCCATTGCCATACACAGTGCAAATAGCACTCGCGTCTGTTCCCAGCAAGTACAGTGTATTGGACTGAAGAGAAGCTACTGTTCTGGTCAGTTTCCTAAGCAGAGTTGAACTAGATATGCCCCGTGTGTGTAGGAAGCACAGTTCTTTTGTTCTGAGCAAGCTCACTGTTCTGGCCCTATAGGAAACACAGGAGAGTAGAAGAGTGCTGTTTTCTCAAAAGCAGAGTGTGTTTCTTGCAAGGCGAGCTAGCGTTTGTTTCCCAGTCCTAAACGGAGTTGAATCCCATGCAGTTTATGGTCCTACCAGCAAGAGTTGTTTTCTGCTAAGAAGAGTCACTATTGCGCTCCCATTGCCATACACAGTGCAAATAGCACTCGCGTCTGTTCCCAGCAAGTACAGAGTATTGGACTGAAGAGAAGCTACTGTTCTGGTCAGTTTCCTAAGCAGAGTTGAAGTAGATATGTCCCGTGTGTGTAGGAAGCACAGTTCTTTGGTTCTGAGCAAGCTCACTGTTCTGGCCCTATAGGAAGCACAGGAGAGTAGAAGAGTGCTGTTTTCTCAAAAGCAGAGTGTGTTTCTTGCAAGGCGAGCTAGCGTTTGTTTCCCAGTCCTAAACGGAGTTGAATCCCATGCAGTTTCTGGTCCTACGAGCAAGAGTTGTTTTCTGCTAAGAAGAGTCACTATTGCGCTCCCATTGCCATACACAGTGCAAATAGCACTCGTGTCTGTTCCCAGCAAGTACAGTGTATTGGACTGAAGAGAAGCTACTGTTCTGGTCAGTTTCCTAAGCAGAGTTGAACTAGATATGCCCCGTGTGTGTAGGAAGCACAGTTCTTTTGTTCTGAGCAAGCTCACTGTTCTGGCCCTATAGGAAACACAGGAGAGTAGAAGAGTGCTGTTTTCTCAAAAGCAGAGTGTGTTTCTTGCAAGGCGAGCTAGCGTTTTTTTCCCAGTCCTAAACGGAGTTGAATCCCATGCAGTTTCTGGTCCTACGAGCAAGAGTTGTTTTCTGCTAAGAAGAGTCACTATTGCGCTCCCATTGCCATACACAGTGCAAATAGCACTCGCGTCTGTTCCCAGCAAGTACAGTGTATTGGACTGAAGAGAAGCTACTGTTCTGGTCAGTTTCCTAAGCAGAGTTGAACTAGATATGCCCCGTGTGTGTAGGAAGCACAGTTCTTTGGTTCTGAGCAAGCTCACTGTTCTGGCCCTATAGGAAACACAGGAGAGTAGAAGAGTGCTGTTTTCTCAAAAGCAGAGTGTGTTTCTTGCAAGGCGAGCTAGCGTTTGTTTCCCAGTCCTAAACGGAGTAGAATCCCATGCAGTTTCTGGTCCTACGAGCAAGAGTTGTTTTCTGCTAAGAAGAGTCACTATTGCGCTCCCATTGCCATACACAGTGCAAATAGCACTCGCGTCTGTTCCCAGCAAGTACAGTGTATTGGACTGAAGAGAAGCTACTGTTCTGGTCAGTTTCCTAAGCAGAGTTGAACTAGATATGCCCCGTGTGTGTAGGAAGCACAGTTTTTTTGTTCTGAGCAAGCTCACTGTTCTGGCCCTATAGGAAACACAGGAGAGTAGAAGAGTGCTGTTTTCTCAAAAGCGGAGTGTGTTTCTTGCAAGGCGAGCTAGCGTTTGTTTCCCAGTCCTAAACGGAGTTGAATCCCATGCAGTTTCTGGTCCTACGAGCAAGAGTTGTTTTCTGCTAAGAAGAGTCACTATTGCACTCCCATTTCCATACACAGTGCAAATAGCACTCGCATCTGTTCCCAGCAAGTACAGTGTATTGGACTGAAGAGAAGCTATTGTTCTGGTCAGTTTCCTAAGCAGAGTTGAACTAGATATGCCCCGTGTGTGTAGGAAGCACAGTTCTTTTGTTCTGAGCAAGCTCACTGTTCTGGCCCTATAGGAAACACAGGAGAGTAGAAGAGTGCTGTTTTCTCAAAAGCAGAGTGTGTTTCTTGCAAGGCGAGCTAGCGTTTGTTTCCCAGTCCTAAACGGAGTTGAATCCCATGCAGTTTCTGGTCCTACGAGCAAGAGTTGTTTTCTGCTAAGAAGAGTCACTATTGCGCTCCCATTGCCATACACAGTGCAAATAGCACTCGCGTCTGTTCCCAGCAAGTACAGTGTATTGGACTGAAGAGAAGCTACTGTTCTGGTCAGTTTCCTAAGCAGAGTTGAACTAGATATGCCCCGTGTGTGTAGGAAGCACAGTTCTTTGGTTCTGAGCAAGCTCACTGTTCTGGCCCTATAGGAAACACAGGAGAGTAGAAGAGTGCTGTTTTCTCAAAAGCAGAGTGTGTTTCTTGCAAGGCGAGCTAGCGTTTGTTTCCCAGTCCTAAACGGAGTAGAATCCCATGCAGTTTCTGCTCCTACGAGCAAGAGTTGTTTTCTGCTAAGAAGAGTCACTATTGTGCTCCCATTGCCATACACAGTGCAAATAGCACTCGCGTCTGTTCCCAGCAAGTACAGTGTATTGGACTGAAGAGAAGCTACTGTTCTGGTCAGTTTCCTAAGCAGAGTTGAACTAGATATGCCCCGTGTGTGTAGGAAGCACAGTTCTTTTGTTCTGAGCAAGCTCACTGTTCTGGCCCTATAGG
>NW_026738154.1:0-24069 GCF_949786415.1 Peromyscus eremicus
GGAAGCAGCGGTTGTGGTGAGGAAGGATGTGGCAAGCTGATGAGAACCCAACAAGGGAATCTTGACTACCTGGTGCCAAGCTGCCAGCTTACGCTCTTAATATCAAGCAGGACTAGCGAGAGGACCTACGTGGTCCTCAGAGGCCCCCGGAGAAGGCTAGAAAGGGCCATAGGGATGGAATAAAACCGGGACTTCCTGTGCTGCAGTCGGATGGGGGCTTACAGCATTATTTGAGGATTAAAAGGAAATCCTGCCCCTGAAGCTGGTACATCTGGGATACATACACATCCAGATATTGTCCTATATTATATGGAAAAACACATGCCAACCCGAGAGTTGATTTTCCATTTATTTCTTTGATAAAGAATGTATGAGCACATTCTTTATTTTTCATTCATTACTTTTGATTCCTAACCAGGTGCTCTGATGCATAGATGCCTGTACATGCAGTTCTGCCTCAGTGGAAGGACTTGAACGACAGTTTGGGGACCCAGATCTCCCACTTCTAGATCTAAGACCCTGGGAAATGTTCTTAAATCTTAGAAGCATTACTCCTCAAGACCTTCCAGTCTTTTAGAATCGTGCTGGGGAATTAAAGAAGATATTAATGAGACTGATAGCAAGCAGGCCTGCATATGGCATCTGTACCAGCCTCCATAAAAAAGTATTACAAGGCTGGAGGAGGCAGCCATTGAGACTGCCCAGTGGGGGAAAGGCACCTGCCACCAAACCCATGACCTGGATTCAGTCCTGGACTGGTAGAGAGAGAAATCTGGCTCCTTAAGGTTGTCTTAGGGCAGTGGTTCTCACCTTCTTATGCTACGACCCCTTAATATAGTTCCCCATGTTGCAGTGATGCCCAACCATACAATTATTTTCTTTGCTACTTCCTAACTGTAATTCTGCTACTGTTATGAATTGTAATGTAAAGATCTGATACTATGAGAGGGTTGTTTGGCCCCAAAGGGGTTGTGTCCCACAGGTTGAGAAAGTCTGTCCTGTGGCCTACTATATACCATGGCACACCCTTCCTCCCAAAATAAATAAACTTTTTTTTTTTTAATTCTGGGTGTAGTGGTAGTGGTCACAGTTTTGAGGCCAGCCTGGGATGCATAGTAAATTACGGTTTCCAACAAGCTAACAAGAAAGGACAGAAAGAAAAGTACAGTGCAGGTTTGATTCATCATTATACTTACAATTAGATTCATCATCGTATGTCATGCTGATTTTCATTTTATTATATTTTGACAACATGCTATATTTTATTATTATTTTCATTGTACTCCCTGGCCCAGAGTCTCTCTCTCTCTCTCTCTCTCTCTCTCTCTCTCTCTCTCTCTCTCCCTCCCTCCCTCCCTCCCTCTCTCTCCCTCCTCTCTCTCTCTCTCTCTCTCTCTCTCTCTCTCTCTCTCTCTCTCTCTCTCTCTCTCTCGTTCATTCACTTCCATCGCATGTCCAAAGAGAAAATTTCAAAACCTCCTAGTGGCAAATTAAAATTCAAGAAATAAAGCAAAAGCCAAGGTTCCCCCGCAGTGAGTTCTCTAACAGCAGGTTTTACTTATAGCGAATATCACTTTACTGCTTTTAACAAACTTCAAAGAAAATGTTGTAAAGCCATTCATTCTACATGTCTGTTTCACATCAGTCACAATTAGGTCCCAGCCTCACTTCTCTCCCCTTGTTAGACCTCATAAATCCTGTGACTAGAGTGCCGAATGTGGATCACATTAGGAGTCGTCAGAAGTGGCCTGATAGATACGAAGCACTCGAGGTCACCCAGCCTGGCACATCGAAGCCAAAGCTGCTGTGAAGGTGGGTTGACGACCCCGCCCACCTCAGGGCCAGGAATCCGCTCCACCCGGGACATGTAGGTTTCCAGAGCATGGTTAATGGAGCCTCAAAGATGGCATTCTGGCAGCCAGGAGTAAAATGCTGTAACGTAAGAAATGCTGACTGCCCCGTGTCCCCAGTGAGGGAGACCCTGCCAGAATCCCAGCCTCCTCTGTCCTCTGCGTTTGCATTCTGCAGAGGTCGAGTTCTGCTGCCTACCAGGCTAAGGGAACGGGAAGAGATGAAATGGCACCGGGGCCTCTCTGGCAGCCACCTCTCCCATCTCGCCCTCCGATCATGACCCTTTCCTCCCACGCTATAAAGTCAGGGAAGTTGTTCATCAGTGGCGAGCAAATTTTTCTATTTGAAAAATGCAGTTAAAAGAAAAGGCTCTATGGCCGAAGAAAGCAGACTCCTCGTTCTCTGTGAGAGGTCTTAAAGGGTTCCCAGTTAGCACTCCCGTGGCGTTTGTAAGATCGCTGGGACTCTGGGCTGCTCATTTATCCGGGCCTGGCTGCTGCTGCTTCCCACGTGTGGATTTTTTCCTGATAACCCCAGTTTTATTCCCTCAGAGGCACCAACACTTGTTTAAAAAGGGAGTCTTTTTCGTTAATAGAAACATTTCCCAAAATGTCCCACATGTTTGCCAGCCTTTTAAAGTAGGCTTTCTTGAAATAGAATCTAGCCTTTCTGCGGGTCAGGCTATGATTTCTGCTAAGGCAGGGGAGGCATGATGTTGAGGGAACTCTGATCCAGACAGTCTGGGTTTGCACAACTCTTGGTGTTGCCAAATCGGACTTGGGACGCTGGGCGGCTGCCGATCCCTAGCTACTACCATGCTCCATCATCCACAGACATGGGATAGACCTTCCTCGCCTGAGGCATGCCGTGAGGGTTAAGTGACCCTCTACTTATTGAAAGTGTTTCAGATGATGCTTGAAAGATAATGAGTGTTTAACCGTAAAAGCATAGTTAAAAAAAAAAGTGTAATAAAATAAAATTAATAAGCAAAATTCAAGGGTAGTAAAGCAGTAATAAATTAGGGTGTGCACTGCTGTCATAGAGAACGGCTTCAAAGCCCTGCGGAAGCAGTTGATCCCACTTAAATGGCCCAAGTATAACGCTTCCTGATTGTGCTGAGTTCCTTATCTCTCTGCATAGTCCGCAAGCTTCCTTTCAACCGCCTGCTGCATCTGCCTGCTCACCCGGGTCGGCGCCCACCTGTGGAGGCGCCCCCTCCAATGTTTGTTCCCAAGAACCTGTGCAATAGGGAGCAGACCTGAACACGCTGGGCAGCAGTATTTTTACATTTTAGTATATTGATGTATTGGGGAGTAGTGTGGAGAAGACAACTTGTAGGGTGTGCTCCCTCTTTCCACCATGTGGATGAAAATCGGGTTGTCAGGCTTGCTGGCAAGCACCCTGAACTGGGGAACTGCCTAGCCAGCCCAGGCATTATTTTTAAGCACTTGGGCACCATAACATATGCTTATCTCAACTCTCAGGAGACAGAGGCCGAAGGATCACAAGTTCAAAGACAGCCTAGGCTTTATAGTGAGACTGTCAGACAGACAGACAGACAGACAGGGAGGAAGACAAAGGGGGAGGGAAGACAGGGAGGGAGAGAGTTTTATTAGCATACAGGCCTGGTGGTGGTGGTGGTGGTGGTGGTGGTGGTGGTGGTGGTGGTGGTGGCATACACCTTTAATCCCAGCACTCCGGAGGCAGAGGCAGGCAGATCTCTGCTTGTTTGAGGCCAGCCTGGTCTACAGAGTGAGTTCCAGGACAGCCAGGGCTACACAGAGAAACCCTGTCTTGAAAAACAAACAAATAAACAAAAAATTAGCATACAAAGTAATGGGGTTCCTCATGGCTTTTTCAGAATATTTTGCTTTTATTGACCCCCACCCTCTCTTCCCACCCACCCCGACTCCTGCTGGCTCCCTGCCTTCCTTCTGTAACAGCAGGAAAATGGAAGCACCTAGGTAACTCTCCACACAGAAATGCTTAAGGAAGATGTGGTGCATATACACAACGGAATTCTATTTGGCTGGAAAGAGAAGTGAAATCATGACTGATAGAAGTTCCCACCATGCCCCCACAGTTGGGCATGGTCAAGCATGCCCGGCAGGACACTTAGTCATTTCTGCTTAGTCATTTCCAGGTCATACCTGCGTGACCCATGACCCGGCAGCTGCGTGGTTGCGTAAAGCACGCAGTGCAACCACGTGATCTATGCACATGTGTGGAGTAGCCACGTGGGGGCCTGTGTGCGCAGGTGTGACTTGGCCTTTAAAAGCCGGTCCCCATGTTTCCCCTGCCCCCTTCATACATGTGTCCTTTCAGCAGGCCTGATCACATCTATTCTTTTCTCCTCATCTTAATAAAACTCTTGTTAGTGGATTCTGTCCTGTTTCATGACTTTTCCTCGCAGGGTAAGAGCGCTGCTAAAAACCAACAATGACTTTGCAGGGAAATGGATGGAACTTCAAATCATTATGCAAAGACGTATTTTTTAAAGTATGAATTTGTGGATTCTAAGGTATGGCTTTAGGTAGCCCTTTCTAGCTTGTGACTTAGCATTATATTAGTCAGGATGGTCTAGATTTGCTGCAGAAACAAGAAGTCCTGTACTTGAGAGGGCTTAATAAAGCAGAAGGTCAGCCACTCACGTTCTTTGGTCTCATGAGGGCTCTCTCTATTCAGCATGGACACTTGGGTACCCAGACTGACAAACTTCATCTCAACATGTGTGCTTTTGATACACGATCCTCTTTGTGGGGATGCACATTTCATGTGCAATCTATTACAGAACATCGGAGGTGATATCTAATTCAAGGGAGAGGGCCCTTGGGAGCACGCCCTAGGCAAGTAGGTCTTATTCCCAGGAGGCCCATTCCCTTCTCTTTATTCTGGCCGACGTGATCAGCCACTCTTCCACAGGCCTGCCGTGATGTTCTGCAGGCCTCACAGGAGCCAGCCAACCACAGACCGAAACCTCCCAAAACTATATAAGCCAAAATAAACCTTTTTTTAAAAAAATCCGAATTTGTTTCGCTCAGGTGTCTTGTCACAGTGAAAGTTGGCTAACTCAGCCGCATTCTGTGCTTGACTCTTCCCAGCCCTCTGTTCCTCCCTTTTTACACCAGAGGAGACTGGCTCAGAGGGGGTGAGCCGCTTACCCAGATCACAGAGTGCCCGTGTACCTAAATAGATATTCAAAACAGATCTGTCTAAAGACTCCAAAGCCCACGTTCTTAACCAGCACTTCCACAACTGCCTGGCAGAACGCTGGGGCTGTAAGCGACCTTGAGATGGGCAGGTTATATTATTACTTGGGTTGTGACAGTTCTCCATCAGAAGATGGCCAAAATCCCCTCTGTTCATCTCTCTCCGTCATTGCTTTCCACCCAGAGGACTGCCTTCAGTTGAACAAATCTACTCTGAGAGCATTCGCTGTGAGCCCTTGTGGATCACACCAGAAGAGATTTCAGGACACCACACAGGAGACAGAGTTCTGGATTTTATCCTCTGGAAGAAATTCAAGAATAAAAGAAGGTAAAAGTGAAATATAGAATGTAAGACAATTTATGAAGGGACGTTACTACAATATAATCACGTTGTATGTGGTACAGCCTGGTCTACTGGCTGTTGTGTTGGGTGTAGCAGGAAGGACTTTCAAAAGCTGTAAGGGGTTGGTGAGATGGCTCAGCAGGTAAAGGGGCTTGCAGCCAGGCCTGACACCCTGAGATCAGTTCCCAGGACCCATGTGGTGGAGAGAGAGAACTGACTCCTTCAAGTTGTCCCCTGATCTCCATGTTTCCCACAGCAAGTGTGTGCATGCACACACACACACACACACACACACACACACACACACACAGAGAGAGAGAGAGAGAGAAATTTAATAAAAACTTAGAAAGTTGTATACTATTTCAGATAAAGTAGCAGTTCTCTCTACCCCCCCCCTTCCCATCCCCTCACCCCACCTTTTACAATCCTCTCTGCTCTTCCTAGGAGCTGGTGCTGTTGGCTGGGTAATATTCTAGCTCACTTATCAAATGGCACATCTTATCCTTCTGCCCTGTAAGTCTGTCCTTAAACTAACACACCTAAATTAGGGTCTGCAATTACTGCCGCATGCCTTTTATTACTTATAAATTTACTTCTGTATTAAGGTTAGACACAAGTGAATACTTTATTTACTGTTAAGATTGATGAAATTGCCCTTATTTTACTTTTGGTCAGGAATACTGATGTTTTACTCAGGCCCATCTCCCCACAGTGTCCTGCTGAATTCTGAGAGGCGTGTTCCTTGACTGTGTTTTCTCTCTGGTAGTTTTTGTTGTTGTTGTTGCTACTGTTGTTGTTGTGTGTGTGTGTGTGTGTGTGTGTGTGTGTGTGTGTGTGTGTGTGTTTTGTCTTGGTTCAGTTTGTTTTTCTGAGACAGGGTTTCTCTGTGTAGTCCTGGCTGTCCTGGAACTTACTCTGTAGACCAGGCTGGCCTCGAACTCACGGAGATCCGCCTGCCTACTTCCCAAGTGCTGGGATTAAAGGAGTGCACCACCACTGCCCGGCCCCTCTCTGGTAGTTTTAAAGGTCACACTTAGCAGGATCAGAGGTTCTTTTTAATTTGAGGACACAGGGTTTGCAGAATGGAAACTTGGTTTATCTCCTTCCATGCCTGTGTTCTATTTTTTTTTTCTAAATCCATTTTAAACTCTTAACCAATCAATATAAGACATCTTACTTGATTATTTCATCTCTTTTTCTTTTGTTTTGAATTCTGAATGATTTCCTCAGACTTACCTCCCAGTTCATTTATTCTCCTACCAGTCACATACATTTGATAGCCCCACTGATTTCTCAACAGTTTTATTCCAACTTCAGTTATTACATTATTTTACTCACTTTTCTTGTTATTTTTCAAAGAATTTTTCATCGTGATTTACACTTCCCTGCTCTTTCTTCACATCTGGGAATGTTTTGAGCACACCGACCTGAGGTGTTTTCTGGATTGTTGGTATTTTGGGGTGGAAAGTCTCCCACTTTTCTTATCTGTTGGCTTCCTTGTTCTTCTCCCTTTTGGCTTTGTATAAGCTCATCTTCATGGAGACGTGCGTGAGCAGAAAGGAGTCTGCGGAGCTTTTGCACACTCTAGGCCCTGGAGGGGTCTACACTTACCAATTGTGAAGAACGTTCTACAAAGGCTTCATACTCTGGGGTCCCTGCGGTACAAGGGAAGGAATCCAGGCCTTGCTGCCTGCTGAGCGAATCTCTTTCTTTGAAGTGAGTCTTGCTACTCTAATAGCTCAGCAACATTGCAAATGTCTCTGACCGTCCTTGGGGCTGGTGGACAGTTTGATGCTTAGTTCAGGAGACGCCAGATTGGCACATCAGGACACTAGGCTTCAGATGGGTAGCTATGTCCAGGCTCCCAGAACCCCCAGGACTCAGACTCCCCTGGTCCAGTGTACAGGGCCCTCAGAGCCACAGGCACAGGGGCCACCTCTTTAATCTGATGCTCACCTGGTGTTTCTCCTTCGCTTCCTTCTTCAATCGACCTCTGAAGATTTTCTTTGTATCTTGACAAGGATTTTCCTTTCTTGGCTTTGAGTTTAAAAATGCATTAAAATGAAGGAAGCAAATATTTTCACCAAAATATATCTACATGTGAAGTTTGTGTTTGTTTTTGTGTAAGCTTAAACTAGTGTATTTGAATGAGGGCCATTGAAAAGAATGTGTTAAATGGAAAAAAAATGCACAGGGTTTGACAACTAATCACATGAACCTGCCTAATGCCATATCAGAGTATGGAATGTCGCCGGACCCTTGAAGACGGAGCCTGCTGGCAGAATTGTCACTAGGTTTCACTCACTTCTGCTCCTGTCTTGCTTCTCTCTGTCTCTCGGTCAGCTGTCGTTTGAACAAGCTGCTGTGACAAGCTGCCGGTGCCACAAAACAAGCCTCTCCCCCGCCATGCCTCCTCGACCAGGGTGGACTGAAATCTCTCTAACGCCATGAACCAACATAACCGTTCCTCCTGTAAGCTGCTTCTGTTGAGTACTCCATCCTACCCATGAGAAAAGTGACTAACGGGCCTTAGTTTGCATTCTCATTTCCTGCCACAACAAGTAAGGAAGGTGGGAAGTGAAAGAACACCAGAAGGGACCTGAGGAAGTCGGACATGAGACGTGAGCGGGAAGGCAGTCAGCAAAGGCGTCAAGGCGGTACCTGCTCAGCTTGCCCTGCAACCCTGACCAGGGTCACTGGGGAATAGAAAGGACAGACACATAGATACTCGTATAGAAAAGCTGAGGTCAGGTGGGATGTGTGCACTCTGACGGAGCTGCATCTACTGTCCTCACAACCTGGAGCCTCGGTGTATTTACTGTGTACAGCGCGGGAAGTTTTACCAGCCTCCGTTGGAGGTCTCCGAGGTCTCCATCCTCCTGGAGAAGCTGCCGCGGCTAACTTTTGTACACACTGGTCAGTAGTCCGTATACCCTCTTGCTGGGACAGAGGAAGGCTTTGCCTTTCCACTGAACTTGGCCCAGGGGAAAAGCTTCGCCAATTTTGATGGGTCCTCTTCCTTGGTCTTTGTCATGGCTGTGCCTTGTCAACAACACACCTTCCCTCAGGACTTCATTCACTCAGGGATTCCTCCACCCCATTAACAAAAAGTGGGATCAACCCTGAAACTATTTGGGAAACTGGAAGCTCAGTCCTGGGGAAACTCTAGGAGTTCATTTATCCTACCTAAAGTGTGAGGACAAACCCATAGAGGCCACTCCACCACCATGGTAGAGGGATACTTTTGGAACATCTGCCATCCTTTCCAGCACATCTGGATGAACTTAGTCATATATAGAGATGCAACAATTTATACCCAAATTCAGCAGCTTAGCATAGTAATGAATACACACTGTCCCATGTGGTTTCTGAGGGTCGGGAATCCTGGGATAGTGCCTGATGGTTGTCTCTGCTTCAGAGTTCCTCACGAGGTTGCTGGGACTCTTCTTGTCTGAAGGCTTAGGGTGGGCTGGAGCATCTGCTTCCTTGGTAAGACACTCAGATGGCTGGCCAGGCTGTGCCGGCTGCCGCTGGCCAGAGGCCAAATTCCTCTGCGTATAAAACTCACCATTTGAGTGTTTGAGCATCATTTCCAGGAGGCATTCAATCCACCCCAAAGTGAGTGATGAGAACAAAGTGGGGCACAGGATCTGTTACGGTCTGGTCTCTCGGAAGTCCGTTACCCCCAGCACACTTTGTCTGGCAGGAACAAGCCAAGTCATGAAGTCTGGGCCACATTTAAGACGGAGGGAGTGTGGGACGTTAAAGAATTTGTGAATATACATTATTTTAGCTACCACAGCAGGCAAGTAGTATCGTGGTGGCTAGAGACAGGTCTCAGGCAAAAAAAGACCTGTGATTACGGAAGGCATCAGGGTTGAGGGATGAGAGTGAGGGACGGGGTCGAGCAGCACTGAAGAAAGAAGGAAAAAGACAAACTCATGCACAGAGGTGAGAAGTTGGCCTCACTGGATGACTGTACAAGCAGTGTGGGAATAGAAGGGGGGGGGGATGCATGTTTTTTAGAATCAATCTTCTGCAACCCCTAAGAAAGAAAGACACATCCAGCTACGTTGTTATTATTCAAAGACTTGAACATGAGAAAACATTCATCTTAGAGTCAACACTTTAGTCCAAGGAACTTCAGAGCCTCACCCAGACGGTTGCTACACAGGCAGACATCTCTAGCCTTGCGTTCCATCTAATGGCAATGTCCTTAAAAGAAAGCACATGGAGAAATACAATGTGGAGACTGGGAGTTTAGTCCTTATCGGACCGTATCCCAGAAGCTGAATAAGTCACTTAATTTCTCTTGGTCTCAGTTTTCATGTCTACAAAATGGGAATCAAGTATGACCTTAACTCTCCTCCCATAGATGAACTGAAAAGTGAATGGTAGTTTTAAAATTACGTTTTGAAACGTGAAGTGTCCTTGGTGTGCAGAAGTAGCTGTTAACCTCACAGACAACATGGAATAAAAATAAGCATTTTAAATCTCTTATGGCAGCACATATCTGCAGTACCAAGAGCTGGGAAGAAGGAATTGGAGTTCTTGGTCATCCTTAGCTACCTAGAGACTTTGAGAGTTGAGTTACTCAAGACCCTGTTTATATGAAAGACAAGTGGCTGCTTCTTTATGGTGTTAATCAAACAGTGAGGTAGTAGGAGAATCGGGTGTGGTCCTCTATAAATGCCCCCTGCTCATGAATGAATTGAAGAAAGCACCCAGCTAGCCACATTCTGTACAGTTCCATGGGCACAGGAGTGACAGAGACCTCGAGGGCTGGGCTAGCACTGGTTACTGTGCAGCTCTGGCCACCTCCCAGTAGTGCCTACCAAGCCCAAACACACACACACACACACACACACACACACACACACACACAGAGCTCCCAACCAGAAAAATCCAGGCTGCCACTTGAGAGATGAGAGATCCCAAGACAAGGAAATGACACACACCTGGGCAGGTCTGATGTATATTCCTTTCTGTGGAGGGCAGTGGAATTCGTTCCCGGGCCATTCATCATAGTGCTAAAATTAGATCCTGCTTAGAAGGAATGATATATTACTGATTACATAATAAAGATAGCTGTAGTTCTCATGAGAAACAGAAGGGAGAGATATATTTAGGCATAGGGCAAATATATCCTTGATATGAAAAATGGATTCATTAAGTATTTAATCTTTATACCATTCCTGTGAAATAAATGCACACATACATCACACGTGTTCTAAAATGACTTGATAATTAATATTGTTACACTGGAGAGAAATGCTGGCTTTCCATCGGGAAGTCGTGTCATGAGTCAAAGACTGTGGGCCGAGGGGAGCCCTCTGTCCGACTCTGCAGGCGGAGGGTCACTTGGAGATGTGCATCAGGGCTTTGCTATGTCCTCCCACTCTGCTAAGCAATCCCAAGTGTCACCAAGGTCCTTTTCAAGTCCAGGCATATTTCTAAGAGTCATGGGATCATAGCCGGAAACATTTCCTGCACCAAAGGGCATCGCTTGATCAGAGTTTGGTCTTCTGCTTTTCCTTAACTGCCTCCTCCGCAGCGTGACCTATTTCTCCCCACCCCCACTGTCAAATGGGGAAAGCCTCACATGCTTTCAGCCCGGGGTGAAGGTGTTTCTGGTTGTTCTGGCTTTAAACAGACCCGGGGATGTTTGATTGTTTGACAGGCAGACTGGTGGCCTGTGGATCTCGAAGGTCGGTAAAAATGAGTCTAGGCGAAGTCCAAGAGCAAAACTGGCCTACAAATCACAGCTTTGAATACAATATTCATCTAGTTAAGATGATTCTAAAGGGATGGTGGCTAGGAAGAAGATGCTAACAAGTTCTGAGGGGCTAGAAGTTCATTCCTTGGGACTGGAGAGATGGCTCAGTGGTTAAGAGCACTGGCTGCCCTTCCAGAGGGCTTGGGTTTGGTTCCCAGTAAACAATCATCTGTAGCTACACTTTCAGGGGATCTCACTCCTTCTCTGGCCTCCATGGGCTCTATATGAATGTAGTGCACAGATATGTATGCAAGCAAAACACCCAAACACATAAAATTAAGAAGAACCCCACCCCCAGGTTTATGCTGCAGGAGGAGGACAAGGCTATGGGGTCAGAAGGGACAGTGAGACCTCTGGCCAGACAATGACTGGGTGTGTGACTTGGGGAACCTGAACTCTGATCCTCAGGCTTGCAGGGAAAGTGTTCTAACCACTGAGCAATCCACTCAGCCCTGTTGAGTAGAGTTCTAAAGCACTCCAGGTAGTCAAGATAGGTCAGGCTCCGCTGCTGTAAAAAGCAACACCCAGTGCTCCCTGGCTCAATATTTCCTTCAAGCTTCATGCCCAATGAAGAGTCTGATGGCTGCACTCAATTTTGTCACTGACAGATCTATGGCTCCATGACTTTTTAAAGCTACCATTGAAACATGAGGTTCACTCTTCGCTGTGGGAGGGTGGTAGCTCTTCTCTGCTTCAAAGAGGAAGAGCTCTATGGCATGGCCCCTTTCTCCTCAGTCCACTGTGGTGCCTTGAGGGGACTTAGAGAAAGGAGGCCCTGCCCCAGGCAAAAATGGGGAGTAGAAGCTGAATGCACCAAGTCCAGTCAAATCCAGAGAGGCTTTCGGGAGCTCAGGGGCTTTAGTGGCGGCCTTGCTTGTCACCCAGGAGCATTCAGCTTTGCGTATGGGCTACCAGGATCTAGCCTAGTCGCTCCTCCAGTTCAGGCCTATGAGAGGCTCACTGGGGTTGTAATGATTGACACTTCTACACAGCTCATTTACCTTGTTTAAGGTGCATCGAAATCCCCAAACTTGGGCCCTTTCTGGTGAGATGACTGTTAATTTAGTACTCATCACCTTGTTTTCACTTCAGATCAAAGTGAACTCTCAGATAGCTGATATTCCCACACTATTCGCTCCTTCCTCTCAAATGCCCAATGAGTAGATTATTGGCTTCCCCTCGGAGGTTGATTGATTGCTAGAATAGCCCCAATTTCTACCCATCCTTGGCATTCAGGCCTCCTGCCACGAGCCCTTGCCTGGCTTCTTGCTAAAGGGGAGGAATTGATTTCTGCAGGAGTCAAAGAGGTGGCCAAATGCTTCATGAAGGCTCTCACATCCAAGGGTGCTGACCCCACTAGTGACTCCATGGCAGAAGCTTCCCAGCTGGGATGACTCTGGAAAGAGACTGCACAGAGATGGATGCTCAGACCTGGGAGAAGCAGGGACAGAGTTGACAGCTCCAATGTGGGGAGCAAGATCTTGACCCTACAGGTGCAGTCATAGCTCAGCCCAGGGAGGCAGTTAGGAACTCAAGGCAGGAGACAGCAGCCCTGTGGAGTCTGAGGAGAGGGTGCCTATGGCACCACCAGGCCATGTGGATGCCGGATTGAAGATAATCAAACCAGTTCCAGAAAACATTGACAAACTGATACCTGCCTAAGGATGGCTGGAGCTAAGTGAGACTCAGGACCCTACAGCTGGGGACAGCAGTGACTAACGACTACTACAGAAGTGAGACAGTTCCCCACAGAGGACACAGAGGCCTGCCTGACCCACTGGTTCTCAGCTGTGGCTCACCTGGCCCACCTGGGCTTGCCCTCAGACTCTGACTCAGAGGATGGCCCGTAGAGCACATTACGGTCAGTTCATGTGGCCTGGGTTGAGAAGCACTTGACTAGTGTGCCTGTTCTGGAGGCTTCCTTCTGAACAGGACTCCACATTGGCACTTCTAAGTTTTACTGTACGTAGGTGCCTTACTGCAAGGAAAACAAATAGTAGTAGCCCGAGTGCCCTTTTGGAGAGCAGCATTTTAAGCTAATTGCACATAGTCATGTCTCGGAGCCCATAGGGTATCCAAGCGATGGTCTTGGCATCCATCCTTTTTGGTAATGCGTTCCACAGTAAAATCTGACTCACTGAAGAGACAATGTGCGAGATAAAGGCTGAGAGCCTTCACACCACAAGGATAGAGGGGAGGGCGCTTTAAAAATACGTTACAGTGGCTTGAAAAGTGACCCACTGTTGGCTTGTCGGGACGGCTTTTAGCGACCCTCACCAAAGCCTGGAGTTCCAGGACTCTGAACAGGGCAAGAGGGAAAGGGGACATGACAAAGAAGAAGGAAGTAGGGAGACTAATCAGTTGTTTACCCGGCACCCCAAGAGAAAAGAGTAAATTCAACAAAAGAAAGCTAACCTGGAGCACAGTATGTTTCAAGACGAAACATGGCTGCCGTTCCAGACAGT
The DNA here is from genome assembly GCF_949786415.1 of Peromyscus eremicus. Lineage (NCBI taxonomy): Eukaryota > Metazoa > Chordata > Mammalia > Rodentia > Cricetidae > Peromyscus > Peromyscus eremicus. The sequence goes on from NW_026738154.1 coordinate 13,645, forward strand.
GTTCTGGGAATGACTGAGCTGTCTTACAAAACATTTTTTTGAAGAATAGAGATGTACATGCCCAAGCCAGCTTTCCCTGTGAGTGACACAAAACAATCTTTTATTAATATTACTTTAAATGCATTATCATCGTGCATGATCTCAGAAGACCAAGCGTGAAGAGCGTATTATAGAAATCAAAGGAATACATTAATATGAGAGAAAAGACAATTATATACCCTGCTGGAAATGTCTCCCCATCCTGTTACTCCGTAAAGTACTTTGTTAATGTAAATATTGTACATAACTATTAGATAAATAAGTGAGTGGATGAGAAGAACCTTCCTCTGGGTTTTGTAGAAGAATACAGAAGGCAAAGAGGCATTATTTCATATTTAAAAGTTCTCTCTGGCTCATGTTTTTCCACTGTTGAACAGTGGCCTCAGAGAAGCCATGATGTCCTCAGATAATCAAGCTGACAACTGAAGCTTCAGACCGGACCAAACAAAAAGATTAACGTCTAGTGGCTTCGTGGATGTGGTTGTTGTTAGTATTCCGACCCGCCCCTCGGGGACCCAAGCAACATCCTCCTGACGCCTTCATAGGCATCCAGGCAGTGGCACTGGGTCCTGTGCTCATTGCATGAGTTGGCTGTTTGAAACCTGGGGCCTATGCAGGGTCCCTTGGCTCGGCCTGGGAGGAGGGGACTGGACCTGCCTGGACTGAGTCCACCAGGTTGATCTCAGTCTGTGGGGAAGGCTTTGCCCTGGAGGAGATGGGAATGGGGGGTGGGCTGGGGGGAAGGTGAGGGGGGCGGGAGGGGGGAGAACGAGGGAATCCGTGGCTGAAATGTAGAACTGAATTGTACTGCAAAATAAAAATTAAAAAGAAAAAAAGAAAAACCTCTCCCTCTTTGCTTCCCCTTCCCCTTCCCCTTCCCCTTCCCCTTCCTCTTCCTCTTTCTCTTCTTCTCCTTCTTTCAGCCCTGCCAGCTCTCCCTCCCTTCCGTGCCCTCTCCCCTTAATAATAAAAACCCAAAATAATAATAATAATAATACACTTACCACATGAATGCTGCTGTCTGCCGTGCCCGCATGGCCTGTCTCACCCTGCAGGGCACCTTGGTCCAAAACCTGCCAAGGCCTCCCAAGCGTCATGTCATTACAGTTGTGGTAAAACTTTGTTTTGAAATGTGTATATTTTAGCCTTAAAAGAAAATTTTAAGTGTGTGTGTGGGGGGGGGGGGTATGTGTGTGTGGGTGTGCACCATACTGTTGTGTGAAGGTCAGAGGACAACTTTCAGGAATTGGTTCTCTCCTTCCACCATGTGGGTCCTGAGGATTAAACTCAGGTAATCAGGCTTGGCAGCAAGCATCTTTACTGACTGAGCCCTCTCACTGGCTCAGTGGCTGTGGTTTTAACAAATGGACACTTACCTACAGGGTATGTCATAGTGGTTGTGATATGAGGTTATTTCCAGCATGGGTCACACACACACTGGACTCTTGAATACCTGCAAGAAAACCCAAGGAGAGAGTTAGCTGATAACACAGTAATGCCCTCAAGCCAGAATGGATGAGAACCTGTCTGCAGCTGTGACAAGGGGTCCCTTTGTCTCAGTTACTGTTCTATTGCTCTGAAGAGACACACGCAAAGATAACTTAAAAAAAGAAAAGCATTTCATTAGAGGCTTGCTTACAGCCTCTGAGGCTTAGTTCATAATCTCAGCATGGCAGGAAGCATGGCAGGCAGGCAGGCCAGCATGGTGCTGGAGCAGCTCTGAGAGCTTGCAGCCTGATGCAGCAGGCAGCAGGTAACAGGTGAAGAGCGAGACTGGGCCTAGTGTGGGTTTTTGAAACCTCGAAGCCCACACCCAGTGACACACCTCTTCTAACAAAGCCACACCGAATCCTTCCTAAACAGCCCACTATGTACTCAACATTCAAATATAAGAACCTTTGGGGGCCATTCTCGTTCAAACCACCACACACACCATCTATTAAGAATCAGGCTAGTGGGCCGAGGTGGAGTCTGGGCCCGAGCTGCTGCAAAGGGCCATGTCTGGGTCCATGGTCCTGCTGCAGTTGGGGTCTGTGGTGATGTCCACTGCCTGTGTTAGTACAGGGGTCATTGGAGCCCTGCTGTGATGAGCTGGCACCTCCCTTCACTGGCCCTGGGACGGCTGGCCCTGTCCTTCGCTGGATACTGCTCACCCTGCCTTGGGAAAAATGGCCCCACCCCTCGCCATTGGCGTGCACCCAGCCTGGGAGGCACATTAGAGCTGACTCTGTGGTGGTGGACACAGGTGAGCTGACCCAGAGGGCGGGAGAGCAGGAGAGCTGACCCTGCCTCCCCCATCAGCCATATGGTGACATAGGTCAGGGAATGACACCCTCTGTCACTCACCCATTACCACCTGCAACAGGTGAGAGAGCTAGCCCCGACCCTCACTGGCTACAGCACACAGGAGAGCAAGTAGTTCCTGCACCATGTCTGGGCAGCAAATGAGAGCTGATCCCATTGCCGTTGCCCTTGCAGTGGCACAGGTGAGCCAGTCCTGAGGGCAGGAAAGCAGGAGAGCTGACCCCGCCCCCTCCTAGTATTCCCCACACAGCAATCAGGAGAGAGGGCCCTGGAGCTTGCCTGGGCATAACAGTAGAGCTGGCCCCGGTAATAAGAGTGAGGAGGACCCTGATCTGAGGGCCCCAGAGCAGAACTGATCCTGCTCCTTGCTGTAGACTGTTTTGGGTGATCTAGCCAAGGCAGTGCTAGAGAGCTCACCCTGGTAGTAATAGTGAGGGAAAGCTGGTGGGCTGACCAACCCAGCTACTACCCAGGCCCAGAATTAGGGCTATGAGTTGATCCACCCAGCATCCACAGAATCTATGAACTGTTGGAGCATGTGAAGGGGACGAACCTACAGATCCAAAACAGCAGGATCTCCATGACACAGGACAACAACAGGATATCCGAGAGGAGCCCCACTGATAGCCAATTATCGATGGGTGGTGTAGCAGAAACCAGAGGCCTCGGGCCATGCCAATGACTCACGGCAACTACCTTGCAAGTAAAGATGAATGGACTGAAGGGTAAAACTGTGTGATTCAATGGGCCGTACTACAGCTTCCAGGAGAAGAGTCTTCGTTTTGTTTCTTTGTTTTGTTTTTGATTTTTCTTCTAAATTTGGTTTTGATTTAGGGAGGTTACAAGGGCAGAGCGCAGATTTGAAGAGAAGGGGAGATCAGTGGGATCAGAAGGCATGATGTGAAATCCACAAAGAATCAATGAAAGTTAAAATAAAATGAAAAAAGAATCAGGAGGCTGGGTATCCGTTTATTGCCAAGTGACCACCTGTGCACACAACGTAGTGAATGGTACAAATTCTGTAGTAAGGAATTGACAATAACCTCAAGATTGGCTTCTAGGAAGAATTTTTAAAACAAGCCACCATCTGGAAACCAGTGTCCTGATTAGTTTTTTGTCAACTTGACAAAAGCCACTCATTTGAAAAGAGAGGACTCAGTTGAGAAAATGCCCTGACTAGATTTGCCTGGGGAGTAAACCTGGAGCATTTTCTTGATTTATTATTGTTGTGGGAGGGCCCAGCCCACTGTGATCAGTGCCACCCCCAGGCCTATGGTCCTGAGTGGTATAAAAAAGCAGGCTGAACAAGCCATAAGGAGCAAGCCAGTAAGCAGCACTCCTCCATAGCTTCTGCTTCAATTCCCACCTCCAGGTTCCTGCCCTGACCTCCTTCAGTGATGGGCTTGAGATGTGGAGGTCTAATCTAAATGAGGTGTCTTCATCAAGCCCCTCCCCTAAGGTTCCGGAATCTATGTGGAGGAGAAGGCAGAAAGATTGTAAGAGTCTGAAGAGGTGGATGACTTCAAGCAAACAGCATCATCCAGACAGAACAGGACTGGCATACATATAAACTCACAGAAACTGTGGCAGCATGCACACGACCTGCAGAGCTTCCAGCCGGACGGAGTCCCAGCACCGAGAAAGAGAAGTGAGTGCAGGGCCCCACCCCTAACCAAGAAGCTATTTGCAGCTGATACCCCGCTAGGAAAGGGAAAATCTGTTTTTCCAGTGGCATGTCACTAGCGATATCACACTGGTTGATATCACACTCTAGGGCAGGCTCCATTCTCAGGAGTAAGTAGTTGGGCAACAGAAAACAAATGCCACAGTTTTTTGTATTTTTGCTGTTGTTGTTGAGTTTTTGTTTGTTTATTTGTCTACTTGCTTTGATTATCTAGGTCTTCTTTTCTTCTTCTTTGAGAGAGAGAAAGAACATCAAGTTGGGTAGATAGGGGCTGGGGTAAATCTGGGAGAAGGTAGGGGAAGAAAAGGAAAGAATATGATCAAAATACATTGCATGAAAAATAATTAAAACAAATAATTTAAAAAAAAAACAACGTTTAGAAACTAGGCTGCCTCTTTTAACTTCTACATTTGGATAAGACCTAAGTTTATGACACAAACTCTTAAGAATCAAGTATGCATACAGGGACATTCAGTAACAAAAGAGATGCATTTGATTGACCAAACAGGTCCCCAAATTCACTGAGACAAAATGCTGAACCCCGAGCAAGAACTTGGGCATAAGCCCTAGGTTAGTCATGAGTCATAAGCAACATTAGACATGAGGATTCCACTTACTGGGATGTGTTCATTTCTCTATAAAGTGAGCATGGTGATGTTTATTTCAGGCTCTTCACATATTTTTGTGACAATAAAAATAACAGTGTGTGTGGAAGTGTTCTGAGAAGTAAGAGACCCGCCAGGAAGATGAGGTCCTTGCTGATTTCTACGAATCTTTAGGGTAGCATGTCAACAAGCTGACGCCTGACAAATGAGAGCTAATTGCTGTGTCATACAGAACCCATTGTGACTGCTGCCTTCCTAGTCCACTGACAGGGTAAGTCCTGCCAGCCTACATCCTTCATAAAAGACATTGCTCAGAAACCAGGAAAGATTTCAAGCCCCTTCCCCATTTCTGTCCACATGCTCTGAAAAACACACAAATGTCACTCAAGGACAAGTGAAGCGGCACACACATAATCCTAGCACTGGGAAGGCTAAGGCAGGAAGAAAGTAAGTTCCAGGCCAGCCTGGGCTACCTAGAGAGTAGCTGTCTCAAAATGAAAACAAAAGCAAATGTCTTTCAAAACTCCTAAACAAAAAAGAAAAGATAAAGAAGATTATAAAGACCTTCCTTGTAGATTGCCCTGTTTTTGTCAAGTGGTGTGAGTGTATGTGTGTGTATGTATGAGAGAGAGAGAGAGAGAGAGAGAGAGAGAGAGAGAGAGAGAGAGAGAGAGAGAGCTGCAGCAATAATTACATAATCAGCATGTACTCTAGTTGGCCATAATACAAATTCTTGCCATTGGGTTCTTTATTTAATCCGTACAAGAATATGAAATTATATTACTGCACCAAATTCAAAGGTTAGACAACTGAATCTTAGGGAGGTGAGACAACTTTCCTGAGGTTACAGAGTGACTTGGTGATTAGCAGAGATGGTATGCCCTCTGCCCTCTGATCTCGGCATTATCACATCTTTCCTGAGAAGTTGCTCAGTTATTATTGTTTATTTTGTGTAAATCTGCCTTTGAGACAGATGATCACAGTACACACAGAATTATGTCTGCACCATCTGTATCAGGGTGTCGTCTGGTGCTGCATCATTGCACCATTCTAATGCTTCTGCTCCCTTGCAGGTGCTGTGCTGGTTAGGAGATGGCATTCTGCTGGGGGTACACCCTAACCCACAGTCACAGCCCTGTGGGGCTTTCAAGGAACTGCAGCTTCCTCCTGTGATATGTTAATGTACTTAGCACTAAAGCTATTCTCCAAACAATACAAAGTAACAAAAATTTCCTTCTTGTTCACAAAATGATTCAGCAGAGATTTCTTTCCATTTTGCTCATTCCTTCAATGAAAAGATAAATATTGATTAGACCCCTGCTGGGAGGCAGCTTCTGTCTAGCCAATCGAAAGGTAGGGTTGCATCATTAACCCTCTGTTTAATCACAGCTATTCCAGAAAAAGTAGGCAGCATCTACTGTGGATATATGTTAATTTTCAGTTATCCACTTTGGGTAGAAAAGAACATAATCAGGACAAAAAAATGTGCATATATGTGCATGCGTGTACCTTACCACGATCAAGAATCTGGGTCTTTTCGCTCTTCAGACATTTACAGACTTTTGAGCTTAAGTCAGACTAGGCTCTGGGGAAGAGGCCCTTACAAAGCGTCACAAGCAAAAGAACTGGGGTGCCAAAACCGAAGTGGAGGGGCCAGGAAAGGCAGCAGGGCAACCCAAAGTCTGAGAGAGTGCTAACAGCAGTCTTCACGAATATGCTTCCAGTGGTTTCTGTGCATCCAGATCAGCCTGAGCGTTCCTCCCCTAGAAGGTAGTGGTGTTCTAGCTGCAACAGCTCTGGTTTTTAAGGCCTTCTCTGGGTTTTGTGAAGTAGAAGGTGCTTGCACACTCCACTGTACCCCACAGTGAACAGCAGTTCTGGGCATGTAACGGGCGGTAAGAGTGTATTTGCTTGATATTCTTGGAGGAATGATGGTGTGAATGAAGTAAAGATCCCTGAATGCCATCATCTCATCTGTTGGAGGTGAGTCAAACCCAGTGGTTGAGAAATGAGATTCTCAGATTCAATGACACATTAAAAAGATCATACACTGTGATGCATGAAGTGGCTTCACCCCAGGCAGACAAGAATGGTTCAACATACTGCAAGCCAATAAATGCAGTAAGGACTTACATAGACTCGAGGGCAGAAATCACAAATCTACTTCAATTGTTAATCCCAAAGATGGGAGGAGAAGGACCATTGACCCAAATCATCATGGCCAAATTAATTAAAGCAAGCAATTAATTAAAGCAAGCTTTTTTATTCATGTACATCGGCTGCCTCCCCCTAAGGTGGGGTTCCAGAGGTCATCATTGGATGTGAGGAAGACAAGGCTTTTATAGCTCAGGGGTAAGGGGTTTCAAAATTGGGGGGTAGGGAATAGGTGGGGTTACAGGAACAGAACGTAACAGGTGGTGAAAAACAAAGGTTATTGTAACTAGGTGATCATAGGGGCTCATACAACTGTTTGAACAAAGGTAGGATTTTAAGGCAGTTATAAATAACTTTTTGAAGCAAGGATATGATCGCCATTCCTAGAACCATTTGTAGTTAAGGTTACAGGTGGGGCATAGGGCAATCCTTTAAAAATAGAGGTTTAATCATAAACAGGAATGAACCTAGTTTGCCTCTACTATAAGATGACTTTTAAGCTTAAGATGGAGGCAGGCTGGTTGTTCATAATAGACACTGAAAATGACCTTCACAAAGTCCAGTATCTTTTTATGATAAAGGTCTGAAGAAACTAGGCATAGAAGGAAGAATCTTCAACATAATAAAGACTGGCACAGGCGCTACCGCACTACGTGACAGTATAACGTCACCTGGAGCTGACAATGTGCTAAGATGGGAAAACTCAGTGCTTCTTCTAAAATTAGGTATGGAACACAGGGGCCCACCCTTTCCTGCCTTATTCCAAATAGTGCTTGAAGTCTTAATCAGAAAGAAGCAAGACAAAGAAATCAAAGGAATGCAAACAGGAAAGAAAGAAGTCAAACTATTCTCATGTGCTGAGACATGATCCTGTACTTAAACCCTGAACACCACCACCCAAAGCACTTACCACCACCACCCACAGCACTTAACAGCACTGTAGGTGGAGTTTGTCATCAGAATCATGATCAACTCTGTCCCACCAGCAGCTTACCAAATAACCACAAGAGAGTCTTATTAATTATAAATGCTTGGCTGATAGCTCAGGCTTGTTACTAGCTAACTCTTGCACTTTAAATTAACCCATATTTCTTACCTATCCTTTGCCATGTGGCTCATGGCTTGCTACCTCATTTTCTACATGTCCTATTTCCTCTGCATCTACTGGTGTCTCCTCTGACTCCACCGCTCTTTCTTCCCTGTCCTTAGTTTGGTTGTCCCACCTATACTTCCTGCCTGGCTATTGGCCAATCAGCTTTTTTTTTTTTTTGGTTTTTCGAGACAGGGTTTCTCTGTGTAGCTTTGCACCTTTTCCTGGAACTCACTTGGTAGCCCAGGCTGGCCTCGAACTCACAGAGATCCACCTGGCTCTCCCTCCCGAGTGCTGGGATTAAAGGCGTGTGCCACCACTGCCCGGCTGGCCAATCAGCTTTTTATTAACAAAGAGAGCAACACATTTTCACAGTATACAGGATTATTCCACAGCACACCACCACCCAAAGCACTTAAGGCTATCACCCAAAGCACTTAAACCTGAAAACACTTCCAGCAAAGGAGGAGGATACAAAGTCAACACACAAAACCCAGTTACTTTTCTGTGTAACAATAATGATCATGCTGAGAAAGAAATCAGGAATGCAATCCCATCCACAATGTCCTCCAAAAAACAACAAAAGAAACCAACAAAAACCAACCTATGAACTGATCTAAAGTGTGAGATCTCTGTATTAAAATCTTTAAACACTAAAGCAAGAAAGTAAAGAAGGCACTAGAAGACAGAGAGCCCTTCCATGCTCATGGAACAGCAATCAGTATCATGAAAGTGGCTGTATTACCAAAAGCAAGCTTACATTACCAAAAAGCAAGCTTATATTACCAAAAGCAAGCTTATATTACCAAAAGCAAACTGCAGGTTTTAAGCAACCCTCATCATAATTCCATTGGCATTCCCCAAGGAATAAGAAAAACAATCTTAAAAGTTACATAGGAGGAGAAAAGACCATCAAGAGCCAAAGTGATCCTGAGGAAAACAAAACAAAACAAAAATAATGCTGGAGGTATCACGCCCCTTGACTTTAGATTATATTACAGAGCCATAGTAACAAAACCAGCCCAGCATTGGCACAAAAACAGACATACAGAACAATCGAATATAAAAGAAGCCTTGGAAATAAGTCCAAACACTTCAGCTACCTGTGTTTTGGCAAAGATGACCAAACATATGTTAGAGAAATATCAACTTTAACAAATGATGCTTCTACATACAGAAGAATTAAACTGGGCCTTTATCTCTCACTTAAAATGGACCAAAGATCTTTAACAGAAGATCTGCCCACTGAGAATGCTAGAGGAAAGCAGAGGAGACACTTGGAGAGAATGTGCAAGGGCTTCCTAAGAAGGATCCAACAGCTCAGCAAATCAAGTAGCAAGTGCTGACAAGTGGACCCAGGAAAGAAGAGGCTTCTTCTCAGCAGGTGATGAGTAAAGACAGACTCAGGTGTGGGAAAGTCTTCACCAGCTGTGATCTGGGCTTAGCATCTACACTGTGTAAAGAACTCAGAAAGTGAAACACCAAACCCCACGCCCCCAAATCCATCAAAGAGCACATGAATAGACACTCCTCCAGTAGTCATTACTCTGAAAAATGTTAAACAGCCTTAGCCATTGAGGAAATGCCAATCACAACTGCACTGCAGGTCCCTCTCACCTCAGAATGGCCATCTTTAAGAAAACAATAGCAACTGTTGGTAGGGAGTGGGATCGGGGCAGGAAACCATACACACAGCAGGTGGGATTGTACCCTGGTCCAAATACTGTGAAAATCAGTATGAAGGACCTCAGAAACCTAAAACAAGAACTACCACATGACCCAGACCTATTGACCCTGGGAGTATACCCAAAGGAGTTCAAGCCAGCCAATTACAGACACCCTGCTTACCCAGGTTTCACGGGACACTGTTTACGACAGTTAAGAGATCAGCCTAGATGCCCAATAACAGATGAGTAGGTTAAGAACATGTGGTTTTCTTCAGCCAGAAAGAAGAACAAAACCATGCCATTTGCAGGAAATAGGTGGAATTGAAGGTCCTTGTATTAAGCAAAATGCAAAATAAGCCAGACTCAGAAAGATGGATATTGCATACTTTCTCTCCTATGCAGAAGCTGGATTTAAATAGATATAAAGATATAGGTCATCATAGACAGATACAGATTATCTAGGCATATATATGACATGAAAACATAAGGAAGACTCTCTGAGAAGAGAAGGGATTAGCAGGAGGAGAGGAGACCGGAAGAGAGTAGCAGAGAATGAATATACTCAAAGTGTATGACATACGTGGCTGGAAACGTCATTGTGAAACACAGTGCCTTGAAAATGAATGCGTTCTACAAATGTGCTTTTAAATCCTGTCATGATTGTATTATGCATCTCTGTACAAATGACCTATCTTTGTGCAGCTTAGTTTACTCTGGTCTCTAACAATGAAGATCGATGGGCTGCTGTATGGGAAACTGGCTGCAGCAGTTAAATTAGTTACTACAAGCTCAGGTCTTACTGCAGGAGCAGATGCGCATTACAGTGAACACCAGGGGTTGTTATCCTTCTCCCTGAGAAGGCAAAATTCCTTTAAGATGTGA